>NW_027419054.1:0-151350 GCF_009905375.1 Apium graveolens
AGCGAACTTCCGGCCGGGACGGAGCAAAAAACGCGGCGCCTAGCGCGAAAGGTTGCTTTACTAAGATTCTAAATCCCCCTTTTCGACGAATCAATGACTTCCTGAAAGAACTGCTTTATTTAGGTAATGAATATTCTTTTCTATCATTATATCAAATATCTTTTATTTTTAAAAATTTTCACTGACTACGCATAGTCCGGAATAAAAAAATTTATGTATTTCGAATTGCTTTGATAGAAAATAGTATGGTATAGAAAAGGGGATTCTTTAGCAAGATAAAGAAGATGAAAAAATTTTTGTTTTTGCTTTGATTTGTTTTGGTTGGTTGTTTTTAGCTTGCTTTTGGTTAATTACCTTTTTAACCATCAACTTTGTGTGGTTCTAAATCAACCACACCTCCTTCCCCCTCATGTCATGCTTATGTCACATTTGTTATGTCATCATCCCTTACTTGCCCTCTGTTATTGGTTGGGTGACATCATCCCCTCTAATCTCTTTGATTAGCTTCCTAATTGTTTGCCTAATGACCTCTGATCTTTATACGGTTCGCTTAACTTTCGTTCTCGTTTCTCGTTTGAGGGATCATACCCGGGATCTTATTACTTGGGTTCCCTTAACCTTTCTCAATACATTATATTCCTTTTATGATCCTCTCTTATAATCCTTGAATTTAAATTTTTTTAATCATGTTTCCTTATACTCAATTCTTTCCGTATCTAGTGGATTTCCGGGAAAAATCAAAGTGTTCGAATTTGGATTCTGACGATCTTTACATACACTTATTTATCGTATAGAGTACTAATAATATCCCAGAAGATCAATAACAGAACCCCTACATAGTGTGGCATGAAAAGTTCTCATTCAGCATCTGCAAAATCACTATTCATAAGGGTTTCAAAAATTTCCAAAAATTGGGGTTATTACATATCTATTCAGAACTGAGAATAGGGAAAACAATACTTGCATAATAGGATCAAAAAATATATCACTTGAACAATAAGTGATGATAGAGATATTTGCATAATAAGATTCAAAATAAATATCACTTGAACAATAAGTGATGATAGGGATACATGCCTTTGGGTTTTTAGCAGTTAGTCACACTCGTAGAACACAATTATCTCAGTCTGTCATCTCAAGGCTTCACCGTCTTTTACTTGGCTAAATTCTGATTTGCTGCTCATGCAATGTTTCAACCCAATATTCCATACTATTCAACTCTTCTTCATTCATAACATCTGGTCTTGATCTTTTTGAAAGACTCAAATCTATAATTAGAAAATATCATTTAAATTGTCTGAGCGATAATTACTCGACGAACGGCGTGTCAAAATCCTATCGTCTACCCATACGATAGCCCACACATAATTACCACAGTCAACAGAAGAATCTTGACCACGTACACACGTAATTCACATAGCACATAACTCATGTATCACATAATTTATATCACACATGCCTCGATTCCTAAAAACATTTGACTCAATACGTTTAAAACTAAAATCGGGTCAAAAATATGACCTTTCAATCAATACGCTACTCAAAATCGATTTACAAAACAAGCGACCTTTCGAAACAAAGGATTTGGGTCTCGAAAGTATTTTTATTGAAAGTGGAATATTTTTCTGAGTCTATTTTCTATGAATAAAGTACGAAAATATAAATCAATTAATAATATTTTTGATTTTTAAATACCAAATATAAATTTTAAAAGCTTAAAAGTATTTTTTAGGAATTATATGAATTAATTATAAATAATTTACATTTTATTTAACTATTTATAAATAAAATTAATTGATCAAATGATTTAATTAATTAATTAAATCCATAAATAATCAATTAAATAAATTATAAATAATCAAATCAAATTAGATTTTTGAAAATAATTAAAAGAGAATAATTTTTGGAATAAAAAATAATTTTAGGTAATTATTAAATAAATAACCAAATTAAATTTGGAAATAAAAAAAATCAGTTTTAGAAATAAAAACTGAATTTTGAATTATTTTTAATAGGGTAAATCTAGAAATAGTTTTTGATTTGAAATTGGATAAAATAAGATCAAAACCGTGTTGCAATTAACCCAAACGGGTCATAACCGGGTCACCCAACCCGGACGGGTTGGGATGACCTCCGGCGACCCCTGCCCAGATTCCGGCGACAGAATTATCTGCCGGCCGCCTCCGTTCAGACCAAAACAGCCGGGTTTCTACCATTTTCGCATCAAAATCAATCATAACTGATCGAGAAACACAACGGGAACAACAACAGCGTAAATCATCATACAAATCGTCGGAATCGACGATCGCCGACTTAACGTCGGCAACACATTCTGGTGAACGTCGAAATCATCAGTTTCTTAACCAACCTCGACGTTCTATACGTCAAAATGAAGCCTACAATTCGTAAAATCTATCCTTTAAAATCAGAATATACAAACAATCACTCATAAACCCAGAAAATTGAATAAAACCAATTAATTAATATGTCTAACTCGACCTATACGAATCTGTACTATAATCACAATGATATTGATATAAATCGATTGCATACATCAAGATAAAGCCATATATAACATCAAAATCATCCAAATATTACTCAAGCAAAAATCCCCTATTCGATTCAAGAACCCTAAAATTTTGAATTGAAAAATTACCAATTGTCGAAACGATTTAATGGTAGATTAAGGAAGAGAAGAACGAATCAAAATCTGATACCAGAATCATCTTCAACTTTCCAGTTGAATTCCCACACTCAATAACACCCCCAAATATGTTCTTGGACTTTCAATTTTATTTCTTGAAATTTTTAATAAAAGTAAATAAAATAAACAATATTTTGTAGCTATTTATATTAATCAGAATACTATACCCCAAAAATTAATTAAGGGTGTTTTATCCCATAACTAATGTAATTAGGCTCAAAAATAATATTTACGGGGAATAATTTTAAAAATGATTAAATACAAAATTTATATCAAAATTCCCCAAAAATTGAGAATAATGAAAAAATGCAGAAATATTAGGTATTTGAAATACGCATAATTTTAAAAATAAAAACATAAATTTTGTGGGCTTTGACGTCCCGGTGGGGGCCCGGTTTGTTTATTTTGAGAAATAGAACCACTTCCTAATTTTAAAAAATCCCGAAAAAAACATAAAATACATTCAAACACACATAAAATGAGATAAAATAATACCTCGACAAAGAAGCAAATATACAATCCCATATAAATACATTTTAAACACGTAACGAGTATCCCGTTGGATCATATCAGATCCAAAAATAGATTACTTAGCCGCTAAGTAACTATAAAAATGATATAATTTAGTAACAGATTTGGATATAATGTAATAATATCCCGTCTTTCAATATTACGGGTTTTGTTGTTTTATCAAAACGATTATTGTATCGAAAATTTTGCGTCGGGACGCGTACGGGTCATACCGTAATCCGGATCGAAAAAGTTATAACACGGAAAATGTTCAGAATATCCAGATTAGGTTTGGAAGGAGTTTTCGGAAGAGTTCCGGTTGTAAAAATACAAAAACGGATGAAGTTGGACGATTCTCGGCTTTATAAAATAGTTTTGTAATTATTCAGAAAATAATTAATAAATCCATAAATCATTATAATATCATATAACAGTCCAAAAATTAACAAAAAATATCACAATATCTATATTTTATTCTGCACATATAAAAATTAGAATACTGAAAGAATATCATATATAAACATCCAAAACATCAACTCCAATTACCAGATAAATCACCAAAAATTCATATAATAATCACATAATCAACTTCAAATAATAATATTAATAATACTGAGAAATGGGATATTACAGATATGAGTAGACATATATATTTATATTAATATCTAAATAAGAGTAAGGATTATTCTTATGTAAATTATATTAATTAGGCTTCAAAATATTTTTTTTATATGATAGTATATATGCTCTTTGATATAAAAAGAAAAGGATGAAGGGAAAAGACATGAACCCTAACTAGCCTCCCTTTTTCTCTCTTCCAAATATAACATATACATAGATTTTTGGGCCAATTGAGGTGTGATCGTTGTTGAACTTTGCCGGCTTGTGACAGATTTTTCTCTTGCTGCAGTATCTAGAAATTAATTTACGGTAGCCCCACAGCATAGGTGGGGCGAGTTTATCTTCAAGAACATTCGTGTCATTTATAAGATTCTTATATAATATTAAACCAACAATATAGATAACCTTTATTTGTTGTTATTGTTAATATTATTATTTCTGAATATTGAATTTGTTTGACCTTCGTGATTTATTTTTCTAATTGATTTTAATTACCTTTCTTAAATTATGATTTATATTGAATATATTTACCCTAACGCGTAATTCAGGATTGTGAATGAAATTATCTTTACTTCTAGTGGTTAACCTTTTGATGGTACTGTACCCACCATTAATTGGGCCACTTATCGATTTCCACAGCCTATTAATCTTTCGGGTATATCTGGCAAGTTCGGTAGGGGTTCTAGTTTTTCTCGATGATAAATCGATGAGACTGTTGCTAATGGTTAAGGTCCAGGGTCGGTGATGCATTATAACCTAAATGTTGTTAATCAAGATAAAGACGATACTATAACAACTTATGTTATGTGCATAGAGAAAGATATAGTGGCAAGGGCTGCAATTCTTGCAGTTATAGTGTACACTTTATTTGATGTTTATTTATCAAAGGCCTATAATGCTAAGTTTTTGTGAAAGGCCTATTTAGACACATAATACTGTCTCAGGAGGTCTAAAAAAGGATACTGTGTATAAGTTCCTTGACTGGAAGCTTATAGACTCTAAGTCCATGACTGAGCAGGTGAATGAATTTTAAATATTATACATACTTTAAAGGAGTTCGATATGATCTTCCTAAAAAGTTTTAGGTGATTTATGTGATTATAAAACTTCTAAAGACCTATAGTGTACAGTTTTATGTGTCTAAACAGGGTCATGTGATACCGGTTATAAGAGGGAGTGTGAAGATAAACATCGTGACAGCTGATCAGAAATGAACGCTAGCTAGTAAGAAAAGTAACAGTAACTCTGAAAATGAAAAAAACAAGGCTAAAACCAAAGATAAAAAAACCATGTTAGTCGTGTACATATAGGTCATTGGAGTAAAGATTATTTTAAAAAAACTGATGTAGTGGCTCAGGAAAATACCGTGATCGGGACTAGAACCATTGTTGTGCCTCTAGCTAATATGATTATTTTTGAAGCACATGCTTCTGCAATCAATGAAGGGTAAGTCCCCTATAAAACTATATTATTATGTATTTATCTTCCGAATGAGTGGTTGATTGATACTGCAGCTAATATGCACATTTGTGCTGATAAAACTCTATTTGTATCTTAACAACTCGCTCATAAAAGGACAGTGACTATGGGAATGCTAATGTTGTATAAGTGTTAGAAATAAGAAACATGCACTTGAAGTTCCCTTATAGCGTGTTCTATCCCTGATTAGAGTCCATCATATTCCTAATATTCGTAGAAATATTATTAGTGGATCTTTTTTAGTTAAGGACGATTTTGAACTTTTTTTGAAGTGTAATAAAGTAGTTACCACTTATATCGGTGTATTCCTTGGAAAAGGTTATTTGTTGGTTGTTTTATTTTTTATTAATGTTGAACCTGTGATTGATGGTTTGGTTAATGAAATTGTTGCTTCTTCTGTTAATTGGGTTGAATCATCTAATTTTTGGCACTCTCGTCTTGGTCATTTAATTTCTGGTTCTCTAATGACTATGATGAATTTAGAGTTGATTCAAAAATATGCAATTAGTAACAACTCTAGGTGTCCACTTCTAAAATCAATAATCACTTCATAATGTTGTAAGTGATTCTAAAATATTAGATTTAGTTCATAGTGAATTTAATGACTTGTTTACTAAAGACAATAAAAGATATTTTATTACCTTTATTGATGATTGTAGTAGGTACTATTATTTTTATTTGCTTAGAAATAAGGATGAGAACTTGATCACTTCATTATGTATAAAAGTCAGTCCTTTTATCATCTAAAAAGGTTCACTCTATATTTCTTGTAGTGAACATAATAGAATATCCTAATTAATTTTTTTTAAAAAGGAAACTAGAATAAAAGAATTTAAATACTTAAACTACATAGTACCCAACAATTAGTTATATCATTATATCATATAATAAAACTTTAAAACTTTTGACTTTTCTTTATCGTCGAAATAGATTCTTGCCATGAGTATTTATAGGTGGAGATAAATACAAATACAGATGTAAAACCTTACAATGAGATGAGCTATTATTCAAATAAAGTTATAATGAAATTTTAAATCAAACCTCATCATGAGAGGCAATATAAATTTTTAAGGATGAAGTGATCTAACTAGACTTTTATGTTTTATAAAGTCATGTAGGTGATTGGTTATTTGGTGCTCAAGAATTGGCATAATTATTTGGTAGTGACATCATTGATGAGTGTCGTACATATTTGTTTTTATCCAATAATATGTGTAATTACTTTATCACAATTCATAATAACATTAAACCACAAAAATTATAGTATCAAGTCACAAAAATTGACCACCAAATACTTCATTTAGCAAATTGAAGAACATTTTACTAATAACATCTTACATTATACTTTTCATTGGAATTTTTAGTATGGATGGGCATGCGATAGATTGACTTAATTTCTAGAAATCTGGTATGCCCATATGCCGAGACAAGCAATTAATTGGTTCCTCAATAATCTACTTGGATTTAACTAAATAACATTAGATAATAATTTGTAAAAGAATAAAGAAATATTTGGTTTTTAATATTAATACTTAAATAGATATCTATTTTTTTAGTTCATAAGATTAAAACATATATAGAATTTCACTTTTATGTTTCATTTTTAATATTTTTGTAGGATTTTGAATTTGTTTATTTTAGATATTTTTATATCTACAACAGTATGGAAATGATATGGGTGAAAAAGATTTAAACTTGATATGGTATGCCCTTTTCCTCCCAAATGTATAAATTGTATTTCTAATGTATAAGATGACCACATAACATTGCATTACATAGTATTTATGTATAAAATAAAATATGGCCTTATCTAACAAAGTATCAAGGAGAAATTGTTGGATTTATTTGTTTAATCTAAACTGTTTTTAAATAAAATGTTTTTATTAGAATTTGTTGGAGTTGTAGTATGTGGCTGAGTCCACGTAGGTGATGGGAGTTTGAAGTAGTAGGATAGTTAGTTTGTTCCTCTTTTATTGGCACCACCTCTGCTGTGTATGCCTTATTTTTATGTATGTAATGGTTACTGTTTAGATTAATCAGAATACTCCATTCTCTCAGAAACATATCTATACAGTCACACTATAAAACAGAAATCAACTATAAAAAATTTTTTAACACTGTAAGAGTCAATCTTTCAACCAGGACAAACAAGGCTCACTTTTAAGAAAATATTCAAGAGTTAAAATTCTTGATAATAACTATGATAATTTATTACAACACTATATATATATATATATTAACATGATTTACTTAAACTAATTATTGTTTTCTTTCTTCACATTCATTGGTGTAATAGTGATTTGGATTTGGGTCTTAATTTGGCAGCATCAACTCTGTAAGAAGTGGCTAGCAACCATTGGGGCTAATCATTTCCCCTTTGTCCTTCCATCCTCATGTGTCATAATCTTCAAAACCTATTAGAAGGATCCAATTTATGAGCAAGTATTTGGCTTATTGTAACAAAGGTGGAAAACACTTGTCCAATTAAATTTGGGATGTAACCATTACCAAATAAAAAAATATTTAATTTTGCATCAATTTATTAAATTGTAAAAAATACCTATCATATACAGTGAATCCTTAATATGTGGAGCATTTTCTTCATTGTTTCACTATAAATACAAACACAAATATATTATGTAAAGATTTTGGAATAAAATATTCACCATTATATTAAAAAGATAAGAAATAGAGGTTAATATTGAAGAAGAAGGTTATCAACTAATTTTTTCTATCCACCTACGAAAAAGTCAATCCAAAATTAATAGACCAATAATGTAATTGGGTTCAAACAACAAACATTAATATAATTAATAATTTTTCTAATACTATATTTGATTTTTTCTATCTCTTGGCTTGTAATTAATTTGTAAAAATGTGGTATAATGAAAGAAAAAAAAATCAAGAATAACATTTTTTGTGAGAACAATCACATCCACTTTCTTTATGTCCATTGTCCATTATAAATAATAACTACCAAATAATTCTATCTAAATTGTCCCATCTCCTTTTTATTGTCCATTATAAACAACTACCAAATAATTCTATCCAAATTCAGATCTCCTTTTTATATGGCCAGGACCAAAGGACACACAGAATCTCTTTTAAATCAATTATTCTCTAGAAATTTGAAAAATATCAACACATACTTGTATGGGTTAAAAAAGATAACTAGACAAAAAATACAACATATCAAATCTTAAAGGTAGGCTAAAAAAAAAGAAAATGTCAATCAATAATAAAAAACAAATATATGGAGATATAACGTAGTCACTCACAAAAATATACATGGGCACTTGTGTGTTTATGTATGATGGCATCTGAATTACGAACTTCATGTAACTTACACATGTGTCTCCTTTAATATAGTGAAATAAACCTTCTAATTTTAAAAGACAAAAGGGGTGGCTTTAGCCTTTTCCCTATGTTCAATACTCATATAACATTTATTTTAGATATCATAAAACTATAAGACCACATAAGGGAGATGTTGTAAATACATGACTAGTGGTGTATGGTTATAAACTAAATAATGAAGATTCTAGAATGTACTAGTAGGGGAGGTTTTGTTTTTAAAAAATTTACATACAAGTTTATAGAATGGACTAGAAATACTAATTCATCTTATTATCTTGAGGGGCTGCTACCCAAAATGCTTTTTTCTTGGACTCTTGTTTGTCTTGGGGCTGGGCCTTCCGTTAAAGTGTATATTTCTTTGGCATTATTGTTATTATTTTTTATACTATAAGAAGACTTGTTGATCTCTTAATCATTGTGAATCATACTAAATAAATCAAAACACAGTAAATGTTTCTTTTCTCATTCAATTTGATCTATAAATGGTATAAGATATATGTTAAAAATTATCTATAAATTTACAAAAATAAACATTCCTTTAGTTTTTTAAATGTATAAGATATCTCTTAGAAACAACTAAGAAATTTTTTAAGAACTCTTTGTTTATAGTTTGTCAATAACTTCTATTTGAAATATTAAAATTTATTTTGACTAATGTGATTTTAGCTCTTTATTAAGAACTCTGTAGTACCAAAACTAAACTTCACACACTTTTGTATAAGTAAATCTGGAGAAGTTTAATAAACGAAAAACAATTTTTATTGATGTCTAATTTTCTAATAATACATTCTAACGTAAACTTATAAAATAGAAAACTACTAATAAAATAGAAACCACTACTCCTGAAAATACTCCATGTCTCCTACTTCCTAAAAACTCTCGTATCAATGTTGTAACAACAAACGACTAAGTCATACAGCCTTGTATATGCTTCACCATCGGTATTTATTAAAAACAAATACGCTTAGATTAAGACAACTACCAACATACCATCCCCTAATCTAAGCCAGTATCTGCAGATTCTTCATGCCCAACATATCACACATTTTCTGAAATTTACAGTAGATAATGCCTTGGTAAGAACGTCTACCCGCTGCTCCTCTGTACGCACATATTTTATTTCAATCTCACCTCGTTCCACACACTCACGAATAAAGTGATATCGTATATTGATATGTTTACTCCTCCCATGAAATACCCGATTTTTAGAAAGATTTATTGCAGACCTGTTGTCTACATATATCACCACTGGTTGCTGCTTCATATCCATTATTTTGATCACCAATACTACGTCTATCCTCTATATTGCCTACGAGATCACTATCAGAATTGCCTGATAGTAGAAAATTTTTGGTTCCCTTTGCTTATACCAGTCCAAACTCCATGGTTCCTTTAATGTATCGCAAAATTTGCTTAACAATACCTAGACGAAGCTCTGTAGGACATTCGATGTAGCGAATAATAATGCCAACTACATAGGCAATGTCAGGTCACGTGTGCACCAAATACCTCAGCCCTCTGACCATGCTCTTGTATTGAGTTGGGTTAATAGCCTTTCCCTCTACATCCTTGTTTAGCTGAACATTTCCTTCCATTGGGTATTTGGCCGGATTACAGTCACACATACTAGCCTTCTCAAGTAATTTCCGAGCATATGCAGTTTGTTTGAGCTCAATATATTCTCCTTTCTATTTAACTTTGATACCCAAATAGTGAGATAACTTACCCAAATCACTTATGTCAAACTCTTTGTTCATTTGCTTCTTAAAACTTTCAATTAATGAAACATTCATTCCTGTGATCAGTAAATCATCGACATAAACGCCAATAATTAACACCTCATCTCCTTCTCTTTTGGTGTACACAATGCTCATAGGGACATTTTTCAAACCCCAGGCTTATGAGATACTTACCGAGTCGATCATACCATGCACGTGGTGCCTGACGTAATCCGTAAAGAGCCTTCACCAATTTGTAAACCAAATGTTCTCTGTTTTTCTTTACGAATCCTTCAGGTTGAGACACAAAAACTGTCTCTTGCAACTCTCCATTTAGCTTGAATACCCATTTCAAACCCATAGGTTTATGTCCAGACAACAACTCTACCAGATTCCAAGTCTTATTTCTTTCAATGGAGTCTATTTCTTCTTTCATGGCTTGTTTCCAGGCATCATCAACAGCTGTTTCTTTGTTGTTTGAAAGTTCATTTATCCATGCCAATATCAGCTCACTCTCAGCTTCAACCTCCTCTATTTCATTATAAATATCGCTAAGCAACCGGAAATTTCTGGGTTCACTGCTAGTACTACTTTTTTACTTCCCTGACTACTCTCCCCCATTTTCGAAATTGCATCTACCAAGGAATTAGAACTGAAACTCCCTACATTTCCTGTGTTGAAGCTCCCTGCATTTCCTGTTGTACCTGCATTCATATTATCCCCTTTACTGAATTCAGTTAAGCCCGTGTTCAGGACATCAAAAGTATCTCGAACGCTTTGACTCTGGCTTGTCTGCATTTGGTCACCCCAATTTCAGGCTTTTTTTCTTCAAAGATTACATCTTTGCTGATATGTATAGCCCTAGACACTGGATCAAATAATCCATACCCTTTTGTTCCCGGTTCTCTACCCAGATGAACAACGATTTTGTTTCTATCACTGAGTTTAGTTGTGTGCATATATGGAAATTTCATGTGTGCAACACAACCAAAGACTTTAACATGTCTAATATCTGGCTTATCCCCCCGTCCAAGCTTTATACGGTGTCTACCCTAAGAGTGCACGGGCGGGTAAGCGATTTAAAATGTACACTGAGTGTCTTGCAGCTTCTCCCCATAATTCACATAGCATTTTCATGGATTTAAGAAAGCTCCTGGCCATTTACACGACCGTCCTATTTCTACGCTCTACCACTCCATTTTGTTGTGGAGATAGGGTGTATTATATTGTCTATAAATCCCCGCATCTTCACAGAATTTCTTGAACTCATTAGACAAAAAATCTCCACCTCTATCCGTACGAAGTGTTTTGATTCTTTTCTCTAAATCCTTTCTACCACATTTTGAATTTCTTAAGGCATCCAGTGCTTCGTTTTTAGTTTTCAGCATGTAATTTTTCTGATGAAGTCATCAACCAACAATAAGAAGTATCTATTACCTCCCTTTGTTTCAGGAGAAATTGACCCACAGAGGTCACCGTGAATTAATTCTAAAACCTCTTTAGAATGAAATTCAGCTTGGTGAGGAACAGACATCCTGGTCTGTTTAGCCATTAAGCATCCGGTACACACCTCACTAGGTTGGATAAAATCTGGAAAATCTCGTGCCATCTTGTTCACAAACATTAAGTTCATAGCCTGGAAGTTAACATGGCCAAGACGAGAGTGCCATAGCCATGTGGACTCTTTTCGGCTTGTCATTAAGCACATTGGACCTGCAGATTTAATAACGACTCTGTACAGCCTATTTTCTTAGCGCTTAACTTTTATAATCAAACGACCACTGACATCATAAACCCATAAAAACATATTCTTGAGTACTACTTTATTTCCGCCTTCTTATAACTGACCCAGTGATATGATATTATTGCATAAATCAGGAATAAAATATACCTCTTTGAAGATTAATTCCTCCCCATTATTATACTGAAATGCAACCGAGCCATTTCCGTTTAAATCTACTATTGAACCATCTCCAAATCTTACTCGTCCTGTCACGTTCTCGTCCAAAGTTTTGAATTTTGATCAATAACCCGTCATGTGATTACTAGCTCCATTGTCCAAGTAACAAATGTCAGAATTCCCCCGTTTAAACCACTCAGATTCAATGAAGGTGTTACTTCTCCTTCGTTCAACAAGAGTTTTTCGTTGTCTTTATTTTCTGCAACACTTTGTACCTTCAACAGAGCAGGCACATCGTCTTGTACCTGGGTGAGATTAACTTCTGATTTTTACTCCTTCTCACATTCACGCTTGGGCTTACGACATTCTATAGCGAAATGTCCATATACACCACAATTGAAACACCGAACTTTGCTTCTGTCACGCCTTGGGCATGATCCACTACCTTGATTCTTTGTGCCCGGAGACAGTTCTTATTTTCCTGATTTCTTTACCCACTCATCCCTCGTGAGGAGTAGTTGTCCTTCGTTGCCTTCCATTTTCCTCCATTCCTCTTCAGTTAGTAGTTGTTGACCACCACTGGATTCACTTTGCCCACGCATCCTCTCCTCCTGTGCTTGAGGGATCCCACTACCTCCTGAATAGTCATGGTGTCTAAGTTCCCAAACTGCTCTATCGTTGACATAATTTGTAAATTTTTGATGGAACAACTCTGAATAACTTCTTCATAACGTATCCTTATCCACTATTTCTCCAAGAGTACATATGTTCGTCACCATACCGTTTAGCTTCATGCAAAAGTCATCAATCAGTTCCATTTCTTTCATGCTCAGGAATTCAAATTCAGCCTTCAGTGTCTGTATCCTACCATTCTTAATCCGATAAACGCCTAAACACATGGTTTTCACATCCTCCCAGGCTTCTTTGGTCATCTCCTTATCAGCAATTATCAACAAGATGTCCTCAGGATTCCCTGGTATATTGCAGTCAGTACCTTCTTGTCTGTCTTGTCCTCAATGGTGCCTTTCGGATATGTAGGCTCGATTTCTACCCATATGCCATGTGCTTTCATGTAAACTTTCATTTTAAGGGACCGAGCGGTATAGTTACTCTTTGTAGCATTGGATAGGTAAGGCCAACTGAATTCTCTTTGCTCTTCTGCGTCTCTATAGTAGTTGTTGTTTTGGCATGTACTTGGGCATATAGCTCCGATACCAAATGTAGTACCAAAACTAAACCTCACACACTTTTGTATAAGTAAATCTGGAGAAGTTTAAGAAACGAAAAACAATCCACTGAATTCAGTGGTGGTCAGTTACGTGACAGGACGAGTAAGATTTGGAGATGGTTCAACAGTAGATTAAAAGGAAAGGGCTCGGTTGCATTTCAGTGTAATAATGGGGAGGAATATTCAAAGTGGTATATTTTAAATGTAGTACCAAAACTAATCCACATACACTTTTGTATTTAAATTTGGAGAAGTTTAAGAAATGAAAAACAATTTTTATTGATATCTAATTTTCTACTAATACATTCTAACATAAACTTTAAAATAGAAAACTACTAACAAAATAGAAACCACTACTCCTGAAAATACTCCTGGTCTCCTACTTCCTAAAAACTCTCCTCACAATGCTCAACAACAAATGACTAAGTCATAAGCCTTCTATATGATTTGCCATCTTTATTATTAAAAACAAATACACTTAGATTAAGAACTACCAACAAACTCAACCCTTTTAAAAAGATTACTTCAAGAAAATATTTTCACAAAGTTTTCTTGGCTTATCGTTTTCATTATATTATGTTTGCACTCTTTACAAACTAGAAAAACTTAATTTTAACGAAATGCATTAACACAAAGTAACAAATTAATTAGGGCTTCTATTTTATGTAATAGGCCAAACCTAATTGACCAATTTATCATTGTTTTTTAGCATTACACTTAAATTTTCCGTGGAGGAGTCGATTGTGATATCTTTACGGAAGAGAGCGAAAATATCTTAGATTGAAGAAGATGATCAGTAAAAGGATAAAGATATAGAGATTTTAATAAATATGTGAGTGTTAAAAGTGATTTAGGGAGTCAACATTGTGTGTGATTGTATTTTAATATTTAATTGTGTATAATTGTATTTTAATTTTAAATTGAAACAACTGCGGAAACGATTTACCAGAGTGAAGGATATATGCCCATACATTCACAACAAATTGGGGTATTTAAGGCATTTTATCTTTTAATTATAAAATATAACAATTTTAGTTAAACGTATTTAATAATAATATTTCTAACTTAATTTCTTATTATATGGACTTATCCAAATTGTTGTAGTTATGGTCATATCCTATCAATTTAATATGGAATCTTAGATCTTTTTTATCTTAGTCGTTCCATTTAAAATAAAAGAAATTCTTTAACAATGATAAGTAGGTATTATATATTAAATAGAACTTTCAGCCTTTCAATTATTTGAAACCCAAAAAGTAGGTATATTAAACCAATAGAATAATAATGCACAATTCCTAATTATTTTTCTTTCAAATTTTGTATATTTCAAACAATTTTTTAAACCATCAATGAATTAAACATTACTATGTGAGCTTAGCATGATTTAAAATTTTCAAAATTTGATTTATAGAACTCAAGATTGAGGCAAATAAAATAAAAAAAACTCGGTAATTTGATTTCTAAATAGGAAATAAATATTCTTGCATTACCCTCCAAAATATTTAAAATTTGATAGTCGATTGCATTACCTATGAAGAAATTACATACAATTAGCAAACAAAAAATTTGTAGCAATTCCCATAAGGTTGAAGTGTTAGCTCCAAATATTTTCAAACTGAGCTTCCTCTTTATTATTAAAATTTCTAGGACAACAAACACCATCCCATAAATAAAGAGTAGTTGGGGAAAGCACCAAACTAATGTAGTGTGTTCTTCTCTTGTGACATTTTTAATTTCATGTAGTTGTTAATCATGTTTTATGGGCCACCCCTTTCTCTCCCATGGAGCTCAACCATTCCCCAAATTCACCTTTATAAACATTTATGTTCATCTTTATAAACATCTTAACTCCATTTATGTTCCTTTTTATTTCTAGATATTTTTCTTAATTATCTTCCACCCCTCCTTTTTTGTTGCATAATATATTTTTTAATTCTTCCATGTGAATTCACGATAAATATTACAAATTCATGAATAATTCATAGATTTTACCCTTTCTCTTTGGGGCCTCTATCAATGTGATCTCATTAAATTCAATAGCTGGAGGAAATGGGAGGAAATAACATAAAAGAGTATTTGAGGAGGTAGTATAACCCTTGTGATATAATATAGTACGAGAAAACACAGATTTTCGACTTACAAAATAAGTGGACTATGACCAATTTTGGTTGAAAATAAGCCTTTTTTACTTATTTACTTAGCTCAAAGGAGTCAAGTGGAAAATAATGAGTCAGTCATTTACAATCCTCGAAACTAACCTAAAAATTGCGATTTATGACGTTTTTAGTTTCTAAATTTTGGCCCCACAAAATGGCATGGGTGTATAGAGGCAAGTGTGAGCCAACACCCAGACACAACCACATGAGATAACTGACAAACATTTTAGCTACTTTATTTCTCAAATTCCCACCTGATGGTCCAACTTTTGTCTATTTAGCATGGCGACCACACATAAGCATTAAAGTACAATTAATGAGATATCATCAGCCAAGTCACACACCTCACTACAAACTTTTAGAACATCTATATACAATATATTTACACTTTAAAACATATTTAGTATATTTTATAATATCTTTTAATATTTAAACTTTAAGGCATGAGTCATATATTTTATTTAAATTTTTGTAATTTTATTTTGAGGACACATTAATTACCTACGTAATTATGATATTAAATATTTTTTATAGGACAAAATACATATAACATGATATATATGTTTTTACTCATAATTTATTTAATTTTATAAAATAGTAATTTTTAATTTGAATCAAAATTATATTTGGAATAATACATCGTATGGTTTTTAGTGAATACTATAACATTTCTTAAAACAATACAACCTTTTTTACTAACCCAATAAGGTGTTACCTAAAACATAATATTATCTCAAAAAATAACTAACAGTGAACAAATTTTATAAAAAAAATCAAGCTATATAAAAATGGGAAACTTTTTACATAACATTTAAAATTTGGCGAACACAACAATATTTCTACACAACATTATATACTATAAAACTTAATTATATTATCTTTTCGATCATAAAAAGTAACTACAACATAAATAAAAGTTAATATAATTTTAAAGTAACAGGTGCATGTGACTAGTTCTAATTTTAAAGAGTTCCTTACAGAGATTTACCACTAGGTGATCACGTTAATCCGCATAATACGATCCCATATTAAACTGACACAACCAAAATTGGAATGTGGTTTGCACTTACGATTCAACTACCTACAAAATTCGCACGTTATGGGTTGATTTTGCTTTAACCTTAACCCAATCTGCTTCCCATCCGAACGACATTAATTTACCAACATATATACACACAGTTTTATACTTGTAATTATATAAATTAAAATAATGATGTCCAATAATCAAAAACTAAATTTGAGTTAGATCTCATGAAATTATCATCAACTCATCATATATTTCAATATTTTATATTGTTTTAGAATTACATTTGTTGTTGCAACTAAATTGATGGAGATGATTATTAAACGTAAGTTATTTGCAATTAATACTAGTGATTTACTTTACTCTAAAATTTACCTAATTATACTAAAAATTATGTAAATTTTAAGAGGAAACATTTAAATAAAAGAGATATTATTTTATTTACCCAGTTCACTAATAAGAAATATCATAAACCTTCAAAATCCGCTAAACCCAACTGAGTGGTTTAGTTTTACTAGGATAAGAGGTTGAGGTTGGTTTGAATTTTTTTAAAACCACAGTTATACCGTTTGGTTCTGGCTTAACATATAACCCGAACCAAACCGCACCGCGATCACCCATATTTACCATTATATAACTAAATTTTTGTATTATGTATAATGAGTTAAGTTTTAAGTCTTGAATCTATAATTTATACTCCCTCTTTTTCAATCAATTCTTAAATTTGAAATAGAGTGCTCGACACCCATTTTGAGGCTCTTATCTAGCATAGTTACATAGCTTATTTTAAGATTTTCTTTTTTTGAATAAAAAATTAAATATATGATTTTTTCCCAAAAAAAGTTTTTAAAATAATTTATATAATTATATATATATGTATATATGTATGTATGTACATATGTATGTATATATATATAAATTTAGTTATATATTTGGTCAATGAATGGTATATTTTTTAAACCAGTTTTAAAACCTTATAGGTGCTTGGAATAATACTTTAAAAAGCTTATGTATAATTTTTTTTCTAATTTTCCAATAACACAATAAATGTGTGATGTTCGATAGTTAAGATTAAATTGCCTTGACAATGTGTTAATCTTGATCGGTAATGATAGCCGAAGGGTTCTTTGCCTTCCACGACCAATACCAAAACCCGCTCAAAACTTGTAGTATTAAAGAACGGTACACACGGCATAGTATACCTAATGGTTCGATATGTAGTATCAAACAAACTACATCACTAAAATTTTTATAGGATATCAAAGAATGGAGATCAACCCATACAAGACCATTCAATCTTTATTTTTCATCAAGTAGAATTCTAATGAAAAAATTACCATCATTTTTTTTCTTTTAAGCGATACAACCAATGCAATCTCGCTTGAGCATCATTAACACCCAAGTTGCCCTTCCTAAAATCATGTACCACGTTTCTTAAATGTTGGCCATCAAAACCTACTTGTTGTGCTCATTCATGCATCTTGTCAAAAATATTCATTTGTTATCTCGGTTGGACACCTGAACATGTAAGTTCTTAATTAAATTCTTTTAGGCCACGGTTATATGTGTTAGAAAATTAAAGTTTGGAGCTTTATTATTGTAGGCTCTTTACGTAATTTTTAAAAAAATTTGAATATGGATCTAAGAAATTTTCTTAGTGTAGTCCATTGAGAAAGAAGTATAAAGAGGTTTCTTTCTATCACTACTAGAAAAAGTAGAATAGACATCGGCTAAAAACCGATCTCTCTGAATAAAAATTCGATGTCTTCGTGGGTGATGTTAAAGACCCCCCATTTAACATCGGTTTTAAACTGATGTTAAATAAGAGATATAACATCAGTTTTTAAAGATGTTAAATTTCTAATGTATATCTAATCTTAAATATTAACATAATATGATATTTTTATCAATTTAAACATATGTGAGGTAAGCAAAATATTTCCATTTATCCATTAAACTGATGTTACTAATACCAGTAATAACGGTTTTCAAGATAAACCGATGTAAACATAACTTTTGACATCGGTTCTTTATTTTAAACCGATATATATTGGTGACAAAATGATGTTTATAAAGCTTAATAACATGGGTTTTCTGTTTTAAGATTTTTTTGTAGTATTTAACATCGATTTTATTCGATATTATTGATCTCAATGTTCCACTAAAATTGATGTATTAAGTTTTGATAGACATCAATTTTTTATTTTATAACAGGTTTTAAAGTGATAAATTAACATCACTTTCCATTGTAGTGATGTCTGATTACCTGTTTCATTAATGTACATTTTATAAATATAGATGTCAAACCAATAAACTAACAAAACCAATTGCTGCATAATACCAATTGTCTATATATCGAATAACAATATCCAAACATTAGGCATAACACTTTCATCTAATCAAACATCAAGTACTACACATATTTATGTAACATACTGTTTGCAGATATACTATATTACCATATTCTGGATCTTTGGCTAGATAGGCCGTCAATCCAACAACAGAGCTTCCTCGTCCACTTGTGTAAATTCCGCAAGGGGATAGCTTATGTGTGTAAGTCAGCAGCAACTCTGACTTGCTAGTTCCAGATCGCTAAGATAAAAGATGTTGATATCTCCTCGAAATATAGCCTCAGATTGCAATGTCAATGCACTCCCACCAAAAAGCTGCAATTTGTCAATCAACCAAAACTCAGAGTATGGAATGTATATGACTAAATTATATTGGAATGTGCCAACGGTAAAGAAGAGCAATACAAATAGAAATTTCGGACAACTAGCTGTAGAATCAGGTAGTTGTATGGAATGTATTCCTCCTCATAACTATAATTAAGGATGGGTAGTTGTTGCCAAAAATATCTAGGACGGGTATATTGTTCAATTTTACACTAAATTATATAGGACTGTGCCAACTGTAAAGAAATGTATTGGCTAGAAGAACTCACACACAATCCAAAAATGAATCAAGATAACCAAGAGCAAGAAAGATGAAAATTTAAAATCATGTTTGGGAGCGGTACCTTTGTTGCTACCAAATTACAGGATTTAAATGATGTAGCCGCTTATTTCCTCTATAAAAAAACCATAGAAACACACCCAAAACCCAGTATTCAATCCATCCAAACCAAATAAACATATGATATCTACATAAAAAAAGTCTGCACATACATGCACAAACCTATTTTAAGATAAACAAGCATCATCCTACTAGTAAAGCATGGGTGATTCTGTGATAGGTGTAATGTTGGGTGAAATGTGGCATAGTATCGACATATACTCATAATGTTACATCATCTGTAGCAGGCCTAAAGTTTCCATTAAACAGTGTTAGAAATCAGAAATTTAGGTTTTATACAGGTGTTTGATCCAGAATTATAAAGCTGCAGAAGTAATTACCTGTAATACAAGTACTTCTCATATATATCAAATGAAGCAATCACCTGTAAGACTTCTTTCGGTATTCTTTTACTAATTGATCATTAGGTACATCTTGTCTTTCAACATAGCTCTTCCATATCTGCAAAAAAAGTATTAGTACTATAGTCCATAGACATGTGAGGCAGCTCTAGAGTACATATATTTTTATCTCACCTTCAATTTCTGCCCCTTAGCAGAATACTCAGCATGTGTAAGCTGGTGATTTTTTTTATCTTGTCTGTGTTAAATGAAGTTTGAAGCTTTGCTAGACCATGTTCAAGAAGTGTCACTGCCACATTAGACTCTGACACCCATAAAGAACCTAAGAAAGTCCTATATATATCAACAGTTTCCACTTCAATCTGGGGACAATCAAAGAATATAGTTATATAACAAACATGGAAGTAAATGAAGATATTGACAGACATGTGTTTGTTACAAACCAAAATAAATACCTCAACATCCCTCTACATAATTATCCTTCTCGCTAGGTCAGTTGCTTTACTAAAAAACGAGGCATCTCGTCCAGGACATCTAACCCTTGAAAGAGAAAAAGTAATGTAGGATGCTTTTTGTGGTATATATCGTTTATAACGGTGACCACTGAACACATATTCCAGAACAACATTTATCTTCCTATTGATGTAGTTCGGGCAAGAGATTACTGGCTTTCTTTGATTGTGACTGAAGTAACAATAGAGTACGGTCAATAAACAAAAGAACTTTATAGGATATCAAAGAATGGGGATCAACCCATACAAGACCATTCAATCTTTATTTTTCATCAAGTAGAATTCTAATGAAAAAATTACCATCATTTTTTTTCTTTTAAGCGATACAACAAATGCAATCTCGCTTGAGCATCATTAACACCCAAGTTGCCCTTCCTAAAATCATGTACCACGTTTCTTAAATGTTGGCCATCAAAACCTACTTGTTGTGCTCATTCATGCATCTTGTCAAAAATATTCATTTGTTATCTCGTTGGACACCTGAACATGTAAGTTCTTAATTAAATTCTTTTAGGCCACGGTTATATGTGTTAGAAAATTTAAAGTTTGGAGCTTTATTATTGTAGGCTCTTTACGTAATTTTTAAAAAAATTGAATATGGATCTAAGAAATTTTCTTAGTGTAGTCCATTGAGAAAGAAGTATAAAGATGTTTATTTCTATTACTACTAGAAAAACTAGAATATACATCGGCTAAAAACCGATCTCTATGAATAAAAAATCCGATGTCTTCGTGGGTGATGTTAAAGACCCCCATTTAACATCGGTTTTAAACTGATGTTAAAGAAGACATATAACATCAGTTTTTAAAGATGTTAAATTTCTAATATATATCTAATCTTAATATATTATCATAATATGATATTTTTATCAATTTAAACATATGTGAGGTAAACAAAATATTTTCATTAATCCATTAAACTGATGTTACTAATACCAGTAACAACGATTTTCAAGATAAACCGATGTAAACATAACTTTTGATATCGGTTCTTTATTTCAAACCGATATCTATTGGTGACAAAATGATGTTTATAAGCTTAATAACATCGGTTTTCTGTTTTAAGATTTTTTTGTAGTATTTAACATGGTTTTATTCGATATTACTGATGTCAATGTTCCACTAAAATTGATGTATTAAGTTTTGATAGACATCAATTTTTTATTTTATAACAGGTTTTAAAGTGATAAATTAACATTATTTTCCATTGTAGTGATGTCTGATTACGTATTTCATTAATGTACATTTTATAAATATAGATGACAAACCAATAAACTAACAAAACCAATTGCTGCATAATACCAATTGTCTATATATCCAATAACAATATCCAAACATCAGGCATAACATTTTCATCTAATCAAAACATCAAGTACTACACATATTTATGTAACATACTGTTTGCAGATATACTATATCACCACATTCTGGATCTTGGCTACATAGGCAGTCAATCCAACAACAGAGCTCCCTCGTCCACTTGTGTAAATTCTGCTAGGGGATAGCTTATGTGTGTAAGTCAGCAGCAACTGTGACTTGCTAGTTCTAGGATCGCTAAGATAAAAGATGTTGATATCTCCTCGAAATATAGCCTCAGATTGCAATGTCAATGCACTCCGACCAAAAAGCTGCAATTTGTCAATCAACCAAAACTCAGAGTATGGAATGTATATGACTAAATTATATAGGACTGTGCCAACCGTAAAGAAGAGCAATACAAATAGAAATTTCGGACAACTAGCCTGATAACTGTAATTAAGGATGGGTAGTTGTTGGCAAAAATATCCACGATGGGTATATTGTTCAACTTTACACTAAATTATATAGGACTGTGCCAACTGTAAAGAAATGTATTGGCTAGAAGAACTCACACACAATCCAAAAATGAATCAAGATAACCAAGAGCAAGAAAGATGATTATTTAAAATCAAGTTTGGGAGCGGTACCTTTGTTGCTACCAAATTACAGGATTTAAATGATGTAGCGGCTTATTTCCTTCTATAAAAACCACGCCATAGAAACACAGCCAAAACCCAGTATTCAATCCATTCAAACCAAATAAACATATGATATATCTACACAAAAAAAAGTCTGCACATACATGCACGAACCTATTTTAAGATAAACAAGCATCATCCTACTAGTAAAGCATGGGTGATTCTGTGATAGGTGTAATGTTGGGTGAAATGTGGCATAGTATCGACATATACTCATAATGTTACATCATCTGTAGCAGGCCTAAAGTTTCCATTAAACAGTGTTAGAAATCAGATATTTAGGTTTTATACATGTGTTTGATCCAGAATTATAAAGCAGCAGAAGTAATTACCTGTAATACAAGTACTTCTCACATATATCAAATGAAGCAATCACCTGTAAGACTTCTTTGGGTATTCTTTTAATATATTGATCATTAGGTACATCTTGTCTTTCAACATAGCTCTTCCATATCTGCAAAAAAAGTATTAGTACTATAGTCCATAGACATGTGAGGCAGCTCTAGAGTACATATATTTTTATCTCACCTTCAATTTCTGCCTCTTAGCAGACTACTCAGCATGTGTAAGCTGGTGAATTTTTTTTATCATTTCTGTGTTAAATGAAGTTTGAAGCTTTGCTAGACCATGTTCAAGAAGTGTCACTGCCACATTAGACTCTGCACCCATAAAGAACCTAAGAAAGTCCTATATCTATCAACAGTTTCCACTTCAATTTGGGGACAATCAAAGAATATAGTTATATAACAAACATCGAAGTAAATGAAGATATTGACAGACATGTGTTTGTTACAAACCAAAATAAATACCTCAACATCCCTCTACATAATTATCCTTCTCGCTAGTTCAGTTGCTTTACTAAAAAACGAGGCATCTCGTCCAGGACATCTAACCCTTGAAAGAGAAAAAGTAATGTAGGATGCTTTTTGTGGTATATATCGTTTATAACGGTGACCACTGAACACATATTCCAGAACAACATTTATCTTCCTATCCTGTTGTAGTTCGGGCTAGAGATTACTGGCTTTCTTTGATTGTGACTAAGTAACAAATAAGAGTACGGTCAATAAACGAAAGAACTTTATAAATCCTTCGCTAAAATAGTTTAGGGCGTATAATTTCTAACCGTTAAAAAGTCTGTGATCACTGGAACATCTTTGCCAGAGTGCATCCCTTTCCTTGCAGCTCTATCATGAAATTCAGCCGCAAAAAGTGATTCATAATGATTTGATCTAGCTTAGACAGATCCCATCATTAACCTTAGACAACCATCGGTGCTTAGGATATATCAGAACAAACTATGGATGAAGGACCTGACAACAGATCCCTATTATTTTGGTCTTATTTATTTCCCTTGACATTTTTTTCTAACATATTTCTGCACTCTCATAGAAGAGTGAGCAATCCATCGATCCCATCCCATTTCAATTAGTATATGCCAGGTTAGCTCTCACTGCCCATGTTTTGTGTAGTCTACTCTGTTGTTCATTATATAAAGACACTGTTTATCTCAACAGGTTAGTTAAGTTATTTCTTTAGTTAAGAAACTACTATTGTCTAAAAACCATCTTAAGGGTCTGATAAAATTTTAAACTTGTGATAATGTGTGGACATATGCATAATAAATAATCAATATATAAGGAGTTGGGAGAATTTCCATAGTCGGGGACAAAGATAGAGTTTGTGTGCCATACTCAAGCCTTAGGTGATGATCTGGTCAACTATTTTCTGCTTGTTCATACTCAAGGCTCGATAGTTATTATGTGATCAACTACTTTCTGATTTCTATGTGATTATTAGCATTTATTTTTATAGGTATGAATGAATTCAGCTTTTTAGGTGTATGATGATAGTTGATGTTTAAATCTATCATTATTAATGTATTTTAAATCTACACTAATCTGAGTAATTTTAAGGTAGCTCGCATCTTTCTTGTGAGGTAGCTCATGTCAGAGCTTTTGTTTTTTACCATTACCACATTCGGGACAATGAAGCTCATTTTATGGTGCTTTACATGTATGTAATAACCAGGTGTATACTAAATGCCATGTAATTATAAAATTTTAAATTCTAGGTAAGTAGTGTATATGCATAATTTACCATGCCTAGCAATCAAAGATAAAACATGTCTAACACAAGGAATAACGATACTTCTGTTTATTACCTCCGAAAAGTTGTCATGTCTAAGGTATTTGTATGTTGCCCCTTTCCCCAACAGACAAGCTTTCATTCAAACAGCAGGCTTGACCATGCAATATCCCTTTCAATAAATATACAATTAGCATAACAGAATAATAATACTTGAGCAGGGAAACAAACAGAACTCGTAATCCTCAAAACTAATAATATAATGTCTGACTGATATAATATATTTAAATAGCATAAGGAGATGAGAAATTTATTTTTTTGTTCATTTTGCTTTGATCAAAAACTATGATACTTTCATAGCAATTTCATAAATTATTACAGAAATTGATCCCAAGTTAAACCTTTCAATATTTTGCAAGTCCAATTGATCTTATGTGCAAAAGATTAGTTGTGGTTTAAAATGCTCATCCTACCTCTTTTATACTTGGAATGAGTTTGAATCTTGAATCACGAAACAAGTCAGTCTGTCCAAAAATTGACCTAGCAATGAACTTCCATTTATAGGCCTGTTGTCAGCAAAGTAGAGTACCAGACTGTAGTTTGCTGAAGCACGGGTTGATGCCTATCTACCCATCAGCCGATAAATTACAAAAAATAAACATATAAATACACACAAACAGACACACACACATATATACATTAATAATAACTCAACTTAGGAAAAGATTAACATGCTCAATTCAAATAATTATTTAACTAATTAAAAAACTAGGGTTGAAACTTAAACCCCCAATATAAAAATTAGGGTTTCAAGCTTACTTAATTCAAGATTGACCTAATACTTGAGCTTTAAACTCTGATTGAGCTTTAAGTTTTCACATCTTTAACCTTTAAACCCAATTCAACCGCCGGCCTTTCCAAACTCTGACGAAAAGAAGAGCAGGGCGAGCAGAGAGAGACAAAGAGAGCAGTCGAGAGAGACGAGCGAGCCTGCGGTAGAGCACAATATCGAGAGAGAGTTATTCTTCGAGACTTAGAGAGATGAAATTTGTTCTTTTTATTTTTAGTTTTAAGTTTTTAGATCTGCATATGTCTAATTTTGATTTCAATTTTTTAGTGTTAAGTTGAAAAAAAGGAGAGGGGGAAATGAGTACTTAAAATTTTAGAAGGTAAAAAACGGGGAAGTTTTAAGAGGGAATGAAATATTTGGCTAAGGAAGGGAAATGGGGGGCGTGACGAGTCATTTTTTAAAAACAGACTTATAACATCGGTTGATACAAAAAACCGATTTTTATTTTATTCAAAGACATCGGTTAAGCAAAACCGATGTAAAAAACACTTTTTACATCGGTGATAACATCAACCGATATCTAAGAGACGATGTTTATTCTACTTTTTCTAGTAGTGTATGGATTACATGTGTTGTGTATGGTCTAAATCAGGATGAAGGGCTTGATATTCTTCCTCAAAAAATTGACACAAACAGAATCATTATAAAGGCCTTGAACGACATAATCAAGGCCTTGACATAAACGATCTAAAGGTCTT
Source organism: Apium graveolens (assembly GCF_009905375.1). NCBI lineage: Eukaryota > Viridiplantae > Streptophyta > Magnoliopsida > Apiales > Apiaceae > Apium > Apium graveolens. Next base: position 26,259 of record NW_027419054.1, read on the forward strand.
GACATATTCAGTTGCGGTTTAAAGGCATTAAGTGTCCAACCTGAAACCTTGATCTTATTTGACATATATATATATACATTTATATTCTTAAGTAAATAAGTATAAGGATTATTGTTATGTAAATAATGATAATTAGGCTCTAAAATATATATATATTTATATATTATGCTATATATACTCCTAGACAGAAAAAGAAAGAATGAAGGGAATGAACAAGAACCCTAGTACCTCTCCTTTTATCTCTACTAAATATACATACATATACTAATATTTTATAGAGATTTGAGGTGTTATTGTTGTTCAACTTTGCCGCATGTGACGAATTTTTGTGTTACTGTTTTATCCTTGAAGTGAATTCGTGGCATCCCAATACAACATAGATGGGGCGAATATATCTTCAAGATCAGTCATGTATTTTGCAAGATTCGTTGACTCAACTATTATACAATATTAAACCTACAATATAAATAAGGTTTCTTTCTCGTTAATGTTTAATCTGTTATTTCTGTTATCAAATCTGTTTGACCATTCTGATTTGTTTTATTAATTAGTTTTAATTGCCAATTCTTAAACTATGATTCATATTGCATATAATTACCTTATTGTTGCATGTGTTAATTTTTCGAACAATCTAGAAGAGATATTTATTATATTCTACTAATCTTGTAGTTGAAGATAGTGAACAAAACTAATTTTATTTCTAGTAGTTAATCTTTTGCCCGTAGTGGTGGTACTACTGTACCCACCATTTATTAGGTCATGTATCATTTTCCATAGTCCATTAATATTTCATGTATGCTTGAAAAGTTCGGTGGAGGTTCCGGTTTGTCTATGTGGTAGACAAAGATGAAATTATGGTTAAACATTAAGTGTTTATTGCCGCTAATATAATATAACCCACCTGTTGTTGATCAAGGTAAAACTGAGACTATAACAACTTATGCTATGTGGGCAGAGAAAGATGGAGTGGTAAGGGTTGCTACTCTTGCAGCCTTAACGAACTGTCTATTTGATTTTTATTTAGCAGAGGTTTATAATCACTACACCACAGATTGCTTTAAGCAACCCCCAAACTATGTTGCTATAGGACCAAAAAAAATTGCTACAGGCTCAAAATGGGTTCAGGAAACATCAAAGCTATGTTGACTCGTAGCTAGTTAGTACAGATATCTATAGCAATATAGTACCCACATTATTACAACATACCATTCTTTGATACTATAGATCTCAATAGCAACATCTTTTGGACTCTATAGTAACTGATATACTGTGTTGCAAAAAAATCATTGAATTTATCAAATATATTATCAAATTGGTGGGGCCCACCTATCGGGCCCACATAAATAATTTAACAAATTCATATTCGAAAGTTTATTTTTTCTTATTTTCTTTTCATTTTCACAAATATATTAATAAATAGAATATATTAAATTCCAAAATATAAATAAAAATATTCCAAGAATAATTAGACTAACTCAATCTAAATTAATAAATATAAACTCATGAATTATTACAAAGTGATGAATCAAGTTGTGTAAAACTATATTTTATTATAAAGACATGCAAAGTTGTATTTTGATAAATTCATTGAATGTCTCTAAATCGGAGTCTACAATCATCATATCTCCATGTCTTTGACTCTACCTTTGCCTTGGCCTGCATAATGTTTGCTTCATTTTTCTACAAGTCAAGAACACGAAACACTCGTCAGTTTGTCATCAATAAATTGGAAAAATGTTTTATTCTAATAAAGAACAAAAAGTGGAAAATAGGAAAGACTAGATGCAAAGATAATAGTATATTCACATTTACCTATTCCAAATTTTAATACTCAGTGGTAACATAACAAGTAAAATATAAAGATCATTTTCAATATACTATATAAATCTCCAACCTATTACATATCAAATCAAGCTATAATAGTCCAATAATAAAATTAAACTAAGGCATGGAGATCTGTTTTGGCAGAATGGTTGGTTAAAGGGAAGAAATAAGAGCAAGAGAAAAGGTTGAAAGTGAGGAGAGGAAAAGTTTATTGAGGAAATAGAAATGTATATACAAAGATCTTAAGAACTCAAGGCAAAAGGGATGAGCAAAATAACAAAGGATGGACAGTTTCTAAACATCAAGGTTGGCAAATTTTTAAGAATTAGGAATAGTTACTTATACAGTTATCCATTAGCGGATAAACTTAAACTTTTAGAAGCTCTAAGAGGGACAGCAATCATAGAGGAACTGGAAGTACTTGTAAAGTGAAAGGACCTCATTAGAGAAGAAATATGAGATGAGAAATTTGTCTAATGAATGTATCTATCAAACTGAAGAAATCCTTTATGTATAAATATTGTATATCTTCCAATTCTTATGTAGTGATTTATTGTTGATTGTAGCTTGGGTTAGTCTTGTTACAAGGCATGAATTTATGATAATCAACCATCTCACAAATTGGGGGAGTTTGTTGTGCAAGACATGCATGTACTATAATAAGACTAAGTCAAATTAACAGCTCTAAGTAAGTCGTATGATAATTTAAGTTTGCATTTTATATTATATTACTTGAGTCTGTAAAAGTCTCAATAGATTAGACTGTAGTATTTTTCTGTAAACAGTCTCAGGCCTAAGAATAAACTCTAGAAGAAGATCATGAAGATCATCCCTTAGAGACAATATGAAAAAGCTTGGAGTTGAATAAATCTGTTTTGAGAAAAACATTCTAAGTAAAGAAATCTACAAGTGAGAGATCAAGTCACTACACCATAAAATGCCTATTGCAACATCTTAATCATGGATGTTGCTAAATTATGTTACACTAGCTACACTAATTTTGGCTACTACAACATTGTATTTTTATGTTACCTTAGAGAGAAATATGGTGTTGCTCTAGACCGAAAGTGTTCCATATTAAAAAAATACATGTGTTATGTTGCCTTAGCTTCATTAAAATTTAGTTTACTATATCTTTAGATAAAATTAAATTTTAAATAATTATTTGACTTTTGAAAACTATTTATATTGATAAAAATAATTTGTATGTGTTGATAATTTTATAAGAAGTCAGAGTCTATCAAATAAATGATTTTTTATTTTTAGTTTTGAAAGCATTTTTCATTAGATTTAAAAAGGACATGTTTTTAAAAAATATAAATAAATATACTTCAACAAATTTAAAATAAAGTATATATTGTATAGGTGGCACGTAAAACCATGAAATGTTAGAGCGTAAAAATGACCGCTCGTCCTAAAAATTAAAAAAATAAGGTATTAAAACTCACTTTCACAAAAAACTAAAATCTATTTCTCCCCCTCTCTTATAATTATGGCTCCTTCAGTTTCTTTAAATTTGAGGGATTCTCAACTGCTTCTTCGAATTGGGGCTTCTTCAAATTAAGGTCTTTTATGATTTTGAAGATTGTTCAATGGATCTGGGGGTAATACCTTTTCTTACTTTTTGTCAATATCGCTTTCCTCCCCACTCGTAGGTATCGTCTTCGTCTCTCTCTCTCTCTCTCCCTCTCTTATTTCTTCAAATTTGGGTTTGATACTTGTCAAATGATTTGGTTTGAGGCTTTTGTTTAATAGTTCAATCGATTATTTAATCGATTAATTTCTTGGACTTAATGGGTTCATTGATTTAGTTGAATTGATTTGGTTCTTCACATAAATTTCTCTCGACTTTAACTAATTACGGTGTCTCGAGCTTTTATTTCCATACTCAAATTCTACTTTAATGTTAGTTGTGAAAGTTCAAGAGACCTAATTTCAGGTATTTTTCTCATTTGTTTTCTCTGAGAATTGTAATGTGGTTTCTATGAGCGAGATATTTTGGGGATATTTGATTTATTTAATGTCAATTTAAGGTGGTTTATATGAGCAGGAGCATGTTTCTCAACATAGTCAGGTCAGTAGCTTCTCTAATTTCCATGGGTAGTTATACACTAATGCATACTTCAGTGTTTGAAAATTAAGCCATTCTCTCTGTATCAGGCTGATTTGTTGATTATGCTGTCGTTTATCAGTGTCCCAGCTCTGCAACATACTCGATGCTTTAAATTAATAAGCTGTTGGTAATATATCTGCCTTAAATGAAATGGTTCTCTTTGATGACACCTGCTAACTATGTATGTATATGTGACTTTGTGTTGCACACACATGCTAATTGTGATTAAAGTTTGTTTGTCGCACTTTATTTGACTCATGAACATTCCTGAAGATTAATTCCTCCCCATTATTACACTGAAATGCAACCGAGCCATTTCCTGTTTAAATCTACTATTGAACCATCTCCAAATCTTACTCGTCCTGTCACGTTTCTCGTCCAAAGTTTTGAATTTTGATCAATAACCCGTCATGTGATTACTAGCTCCATTGTCCAAGTAACAAATGTCAGAATTCCCCCGTTTAACACCACTCAGATTCAATGAAGGTGTTACTTCTCCTTCGTTCAACAAGAGTTTTTCGTTGTCTTTATTTTCTGCAACACTTTGTACCTTCAACAGAGCAGGCACATCGTCTTGTACCTGGGTGAGATTAACTTCTGATTTTTACTCCTTCTCACGTTCACGCTTTGGGCTTACGGCATTCTATAGCGAAATGTCCATATACACCACAATTCAAACACCGAACTTTGCTTCTGTCACGCCTTGGGTATGATCCACTACCTTGATTCTTTGTGCCCGAGACAGTTCTCATTTTCCTGATTTCTTTACCCACTCATCCCTCGTGAGGAGTAGTTATCCTTCGTTGCCTTCCATTTTCCTCCATTCCTCTTCAGTTAGTAGTTGTTGACCACCACTGGATTCACTTTGCCCACGCATCCTCTCCCTCCTGTGCCTTGAGGGATCCCACTGCCTCCTGAATAGTCACGGTGTCTAAGTTCCCAGACTGCTCTATCGTTGACATAATTTGTAAATTTTTTGATGGAACAACTCTGAATAACTTATTCATAACGTATCCTTTATCCACTGTTTCTCCAAGAGTACATATGTTCGTCACCATACCGTTTAGCTTCATGCAAAAGTCATCAATCAGTTTCCGGTTCTTTCATGCTCAGGAATTCAAATTCAGCCTTCAGTGTCTGTATCCTACCATTCTTAACCCGATAAACGCCTAAACACATGGTTTTCACATCCTCCCAGGCTTCTTTGGTCCTCTCCTTATCAGCAATTATCAATAAGATGTCCTCAGGGATTCCCTGGTATATTGTAGTCAGTGCCTTCTTGTCTGTCTTGTCCTCAATGGCGCCTTTCGGATATGTTGGCTCGATTTCTACCCATATGCCATGTGCTTTCATGTAAACTTTCATTTTAAGGGATCCGAGCGGTATAGTTTACTCTTTGTTAGCATTTGGATAGGTATGGCCAAACTGAATTTCTCTTTGCTCTTCTGCGTCTCCATAGTAGTTGTTATTTTGGGCATGTACTTGGGCATATAGCTCCGATACCAAATGTAGTACCAAAACTAAACCCTCACACACTTTTGTATAAGTAAATCTGGAGAAGTTTAAGAAACGAAAAACAATCCAGTGAATTCAGTGGTGTCAGTTACGTGACAGGACGAGTAAGAATTTGGAGATGGTTCAACAGTAGATATAAAAGGAAAGGGCTCAGTTGCATTTCAGTATAATAATGGGGAGGAATAAATATTCAAGTGGTATATTTTAAATGTAGTACCAAACTAAACACATACACTTTTGTATTATTAAATTTGGAGAAGTTTAAGAAATGAAAAACAATTTTTATTGATATCTAATTTTCTACTAATACATTCTAACATAAACTTTTAAAATAGAAAACTACTAACAAAATAGAAACCACTACTCCTGAAAATACTCGTGGTCTCCTACTTCCTAAAAACTCTCCTCACAATGCTGAAACAACAAATGACTAAGTCATAAAGCCTTCTATATGATTTGCCATCTTTATTTATTAAAAACAAATACACTTAGATTAAGATAACTACCAACAAACTCAACCATTTAAAAAGATTACTTCAAGAAAAATATTTTCACAAAGTTTTCTTGGCTTATCGTTTTCATTATATTATGTTTGCACTCTTTACAAACTAGAAAAACTAATTTTAACGAAATGCATTAACACACAAGTAACAAATATTTAGGGCTTCTATTTTATGTAATAGGCTAAACCTAATTGACCAATTTATCATTGTTTTTAGCATTACACTTAAAAAATTTCCGTGGAGGAGTCGATTGTGATATCTTTACGGAAGAGAGCGAAATATCTTAGATTGAAGAAGATGATCAGTAAAGGATAAAGATATAGAGATTTTAATAAATATGAGAGTGTTAAAAAGTGATTTAGGGAGTCAACATTATGTGTGATTGTATTTTAATATTTAATTGTGTATAATTATATTTTAATTTTAAATTGAAACAGACTGCGGAAACGATTTACGAGAGTGAAGGATAGGATATAGGCCCATACATTCACAACAAATTGGGGTATTTAAGGCATTTTATCTTTTAATTATAAAATATAACAATTTTAGTTAAACGTATTTAATAATAATATTTCTAACTTAATTTCTTATTATATGGACCTTATCCAAATTGTTGTTAGTTATGGTCATATCCTATCAATTTAATATGGAATCTTAGATCTTTTTTATCTTAGTCATTCCATTTAAAATAAAAGAATATTCTTTAACCAATGACAAGTAGGTATTATATATTAAATAGAACTTTCTAGCCTTTCAATTATTTGAACCCAGAAAAGTAGGTATATTAAACCAAATAGAATAATAATGCACAATTCCTAATTATTTTTTCTTTCAAATTTTCTATTATATATTTCAAACAATTTTTTTAAATCATCAATGAATTAAACATTACTATGTGAGCTTAGCATAGATTGTAAAATTTTCAAAATCTGATTTATAGAACTCAAGATTGAGGTGAAATAAATAAAATGAAACTCAGTAATTTGATTTCTAAATAGGAAATGAAATATTCTTGCATTACCCTCCAAATATATATTTAAAATTTGATAGTCGATTGCAGTACCATATGAAGAAATTACATACAATTAGCAAACAAAAAAATTTGTAGCAATTCCGATAAGTTTGAAGGTGTTAGCTCCGAATATTTTCAAACTGAGCTTCCTCTTTATTATTAAAATTTCTAGGACAACAAACACCCATCCCATAAATAAAGAGTAGTTGGGGAAAGTCATCCAAACTAATGTAGTGTGTTCTTCTCTTGTGACATTTTTAATTTCATGTAGTGTTGTTAATCATGTTTTATGGGCCACCCTTTGCTCTCCCATGGAGCCTCAACCATTCCCCAAATTTATCTTTATCATGGATGTTGCTAATTATGTTACACTAGCTACACTAATTTTGGCCTACTACAACATTGTATTTTTATGTTACCTTAGACAGAAATATGGTGTTGCTCTAGACCGAAAGTGTTCCATATTAAAAAAATACATGCGTTTATGTTGCCTTAGCTTCATTAAAATTTAGTTTACTATATCTTTAGATAAAATTAAATTTTAAATAATTATTTGACTTTTGAAAACTATTTATATTGATAAAAATAATTTGTATGTGTTGATAATTTTATAAGAAGTCAGAGTCTATCAAATAAATGATTTTTTATTTTTAGTTTTGAAAGCATTTTTCATTAGATTTAAAAAGGGACATGTTTTAAAAAATATAATAAATATACTTCAACAAATTTAAAATAAAGTATATATTGTATAGGAGTGGCACGTAAAACCATGAAATGTTAGAGCCGTAAAAATGACCGCTCGTCCTAAAAATTAAAAAAATAAGGTATTAAAACTCACTTTCACAAGAAAAACTAAAATCTATTTCTCCCCCCTCTCTCTTATAATTATGGCTCCTTCAGTTTCTTCAAATTTGAGGGATTTTCAACTGCTTCTTCGAATTGGGGCTTCTTCAAATTAAGGTCTTTATGATTTTGAAGATTGTTCAATGGATCTGGGGGAAATACCTTTTCTTACTTTTTGTCAATCTCGCTTTCCCTCCCCACACTCGTAGGTATCGTCTTCGTCTCTCCCTCTCTCTCTCCCTCTCTCTTATTTCTTCAAATTTGGGTTTGATACTTGTCAAATGATTTGGTTTGAGGCTTTTGTTTAATAGTTCAATCGATTATTTAATCGATTAATTTCTTGGACTTAATGGGTTCATTGATTTAGTTGAATTGATTTGGTTCTTCACATAAATTTCTCTCGACTTTAACTAATTACGGTGTCTCGAGCTTTTATTTCCATACTCAAATTCTACTTTAATGTTAGTTGTGAAAGTTCAAGAGACCTAATTTCAGGTATTTTTCTCATTTGTTTTCTCTGAGAATTTGTAATGTGGTTTCTATGAGCGAGATATTTTGGGGATATTTGATTTATTTAATGTCAATTTAAGGTGGTTTCTATGAGCAGGAGCATGTTTCTCAACATAGTCAGGTCAGTAGCTTCTCTAATTTCCATGGGTAGTTATACACTAATGCATACTTCAGTGTTTGAAAATTAAGCCATTCTCTCTGTATGCTGATTTGTTGATTATGCTGTCATTTGATCAGTGTCCCAGCTCTTCAACATACTCGATGCTTTAAATTAATAAGCTGTTGGTAATATATCTGCCTTAAATGAAATGGTTCTCTTTGATGACACCTGCTAACTATGATGTATATGTGACTTTGTGTTGCGCACACACATGCTAATTGTGATTAAAGGTTTGTTTGTCGCACTTTATTTGACTCATGAACATTCCTGAAGTTAAGTTATAGTTCTTTCATTTCGCACTTTATTTTCCTTGGCTTAACTGGAATGTGTCTCTTTGATGACACTGGCTAATTGTGTTCATATATGTGACTTTATAGTTTACGATATCTTTTACTTCTTGAGACAGCATCACACATCTCTGAGCGATTAATCTGTAAATTTTCATCCATATGAAAAGGAAAAGAACTTTAGTTTCAGTTTATGAATTTGACTAGATTGAACTGAATAACTGTTAAGATATTGTTTTGTAATCTCTTTTATTTATATTTTTCTTGGTGGCACTGTTTCACCAGATATTTATGCTTGGGTAGTTACTTATTGCCCATAAATTATCAAACTTGATTGGAAATAAGATGTATTTTAACAATTTTATGGGTGAATACTATAGTAAATTACTAATGAACTTCAGGTGGTGTTAATGCATTCAAACAAACAATATGGATCACAGTGCCTGGAATGAATCTGCATTCATATATCTTGCCTTGTCCTTCACAATTTTAAAAGTTAAAGATTGGACTCTGCATTCCCTCTCAAATATCGTTCTTTGTTATTAATTATTCTCAGGCTCTTAGCTTAATAATGGATTCACAATGTAACTTTAATTCAAGTATGTTTCATTGGCGGTGGTGTGTACACATATACAATGCATTCGCTACATAAAGTGAACAAGCAAAAATAAAATGAGTTCGTCATTGAAGTGGGATTTCAGCTTTGCAAAAAGGTTATTCAAGAAAAGGCTGATGTATGGAAGTCAAGGAACTACCAGACAACATATACTGCCAAGTAAAAACTAATTATGTGATGTACCTGAAATGATCAAATGGTTCAAAGTCTCGTAAATATTTTATTTACGAGATACATCGCGTTATAGCCTTATAGACAATAAAAATGACAGTCTCGTAAATATTTTATTTATCTTTAGGTGCTAGTTGTACTTAAATATAATTTTACAACTTGGTTTTTGATATATTGATCCCTGCTAATCATAGTAACAGTTACCCTCTTCCGACTCGTGTAGACTACTACATGCTTTGATAGTTTGTAGTAATATGTATTTTTCTGTTGGTTGTAGGTCTTGATGATCTTCCCAGTAGATCAGACCCTGACCAGCCCTTGAAATGAAACACTATATGTAACTAAAGAGTACTAGTTTGATCCACTTTAATTTAATGTTTTCCAGTGTAAAAAAACTGCTGTTCTTGGAATTTAAGTTATTATAATTCTTTTTAGACCTCAAAACTCCCCTGAATTATATGCTCAAGGATCAGAAGGTGATCTGGTTATATGTAGAATATTATTCTCACATTATGATCTGGCCATAGAAAAAGTATTATTCAATTATTCTTCACTCTTTTTTTAATCATAAGCCCACGTTTTAACATTCTCATATATTTCTTAATTTATTCGCTAGAATCTACTTCAAGCAATGAAATAATGACAAGAATGACGACATTCATGTCTAACCACACATCCCATTCTTGGAGCAAGCACAAGGTTTTGGTTTGGCTCGTAAGCACACATCTATGTAAATGTATTAAGAATGAACTTGATTTATGTCTGAAACATTTATTTTGAAACCTTAACTTTCTGATAACCTGCTTTCCACTCCATAATTCACTGCCTTGATAATTTTATTGTATGAGATGTCTCAAGTGCTTTGGAGGTCAGGGTCATGTTTTCCAAGTTTGCAGCTTTGGTTCAGTCGCCAATTTTGGAGTTCAATAAACCGAGCTGACTACATGGCTATGCGACTAGGATTGATAACAGTGAGTTTGCATTTGGACTATAAAGAAACCATTATTTGTAAAATCTGACAAAATATTTTAAAGATCAAATTATCATGTAAAATGTAACGGGTTGTATATTAGTTAAAATTTGTAAAAACTGATGAACAGGCCAGGAATCAAACTTAACAAACCAGAAGCAAAGAATAAATTCTGTCATTTGTTCCTTTGTGATTTATTTCTTTAGTGGACTTTTAGTACAGAATGGTTGCAGTGGCAGAGCAGCAACAAGATTCTACAGAAATGGGTAAAATGGAAGCTAGACTTGTTAGCACAACTGAAGAATCTGATATATGTGCTCTCTATTTTCCGTGTTTCTAAAGATAGCTGCCAGATTAAGTTAATTATGATTCTCGTAAATTAGACTTGTAATGTTTGTATTTAGTAGATTAAGAAGTTTGGGATGTATTAGATATAGTATATTTAAATTGTACATCGGTTTTATGAAATGGTATTGTTGGATGGATCGTTGGGTTAATGAATTTGTTTTTGGGATTGCATAAATATCAATAACAAATTTCATTTTTTTTATTAGCAAAATATTATATAAGCTTTATAAAATGTTACAATAACAAAAAAATGGGACCCATATTCCACCAAATAACTGTGGGCCCCCAATATGGGTCCCACTTTTTTAAAAACATTTTGGAATTTAAGGTAACATAAAAAATAAGTTACAACTATCTCTTTTTCTGTTGCATTAGCAAGCTAAGGGAACATATAAACAAGTTAAAACACAATGTTGTCTTAGGCACCAAAGATGTTACCTTAGACCCCTAAGGCAACATGGAAAAGCCTATCTTTAAAAATTGTTACCTTAGCTTAAAAGTGGGGCAAGAGCAACATATTTACCCCCTAATGCAACAAACATTTTATGGTGTAGTGAGTCATATCGAGAAGTCATTCGAGAATTCCATAATGAATTATCGACAAGTCAGAAATAGCTTATAGAGAAGTATCAGAGATATTGACAAGTCATTTATGTAGAAGAGAATACAGAGATGTTGATAAGTCAAATTGAAGATGTGAATATGGGAGATATCGACAAGTCTTTTCTACATGTAAAAATTCAGAGTTCTCGGCAATCGAAATTCTCTTATACAGAACTCAAAGACTTCAATAAGTTAAAATAACTATAGAGAAATAAGAGATCTTGATAAGTCATTATACTTATCGAGATGTAGAGTTCTTTATATAACAAACTGGAGATCTCGATATAAACCTCAAGTACAAACTGTAGACCAGTTAAAGGTCCAAGATTATCAATCAACAAATAAATCAATCATTGATTTGAAAAGTCTACAAAAAGTAGATTGAAGAGTACAAGATCAAAGGCCAAGATTAACTTACAAAGTAAAGTCATGCACGATTTGCAAAGATACACTAAGCTAGAAATAGAAATATTTAGTTAATTTAAAATAGGGTTTAGTACATGCTATTACATGTTGTGTAAAACCTATGTTTACTGTTCTATAAAGTGAACACTCGATGCTTTATTTTAAGTGTAACAAATAGATCTAGAATTTCTTGTAACTCTCTCAAGATAGAAGCTGAGTTCTTTATCAACAAAGAACCCATAAATTTGTAGCAAGATATACTTGATTTTAATATAAAATTAAGTGAGTTTTGAAGATAGTGGGTTCATGTTCATGTTTCATTATTTCTGTTAAAACACTTTTTCTCTACAAGTTAGGCTACTTTATTCACCACATCCATAACCGTTCAAAAAGCTTAAAAATAATCCAACACCCCCCTCTATGTTATATTTATTACCTAACAGTTTAATATAAAGATATTTGCTCTTTATATATTTAATTAACAACTTTAAAACAGTGTTCCTCACCCGGAAATGTGAGAGTACATGTAGCATTAAAAATTAGTCTAAGCATGTGAAAAGTTTAGAAGAAAATTTTCAAGAAACTCGTTCTTGCTCACTCAACAAAAGTGAAGCAAACTTTGAAAAAAAACAAAAGGGAAGCAAACATGTTAATAAATGAACTGAATCAATTTTTACCATAACTTTGTAGAGAAAAACATGTCGTATTCATAATTTTTATATCCTATATATTGTTTATAGATTTGTTATACTAAAAAGTGGTATAAGGAAATGAGTCGAGTGTGTAAAGAACCTCATCATTATTTTTTGCTAATACAAAGGGGTGAATGCATTTGTGATTTATATAAGTATTTGTTTTTTTGAATCTTTTAATATAAATATATGATAAAAAAAATACATGAACCATGAATTTGTAAGAAAATAAGGTGTGATAATTGAACAATTTTATTTATTTTACTATAAGGTGACTTCACCATACAGTTTAACTCCATTAATTCACTTTGTTATAAAGTGATTTTACATAATACTTTTTTGGCTTTACTCTTATGTTATTATAGAATATTAATTAACTTAGTTTGCTACAAGGTGATTTCATCATATAGTATTGTTGACTTTCCATATAGACTATTAATTCTTAGCTGAAGCTAAATAAATTACAGTTAGTAATCCAAAATTCAATTACAAATATTACAATCTGAACGAGCACCTAAAAGTGGAAGTCCAAAAGTCAATCTACTATAATCCTAATTACTCGAACCCCAATCCTATCCAACTTGAATCTTATACGGAACCTGAAATTTGTAAGTAATGAGATATATAGCCCAACAAGAAAACAATCGATCCAACTAGCATGACAAGTAACATATAACAAATAACGATCACTGCGCCATAGATGACCTATCGCAATAGTTTGTTCATGAGTGTTACAAGTTAATGTTACATTAGCTATGCTCATTTTTGTCTACTACAACATTACACATTTGATGTTACCATAATCTTTTCAACATGTTACCATAGATAGAAAGTGTTACACAGTGCAACATATTTCAAGATGTGTTACCATAGGGTATTAACCAATAAAATATTATCATTTTACAAATAATTAGATTTATTTATAATATGTGACTTTAAATTATTTAATTTTACAATATATTTAAGCAATAATTTAAAAATATTACTTTTTTTAAAATAAGTGTATAATTATATTTTTGTTTTAAATATTAAAGTAACAATATATTTTTAATATATAAAAATTTATCTTTAAAAAATATAAAATAAATTTAATCCTATTATTTAATTTTAAATTTAACTAATTTTGATGAAACTTAATTTCTGTTTGACTTTATAAATTGTAGGAAGTGACATTACTTTTAAATAATTTGGTTACAATTCATTATGATAATAAATTATTAAAATAAAAATAATTAAAAATAAAATATGAGGTGAATTGAACAAGCCCGCTAAAATTTGGCTAAAATTCGAAGAGGCGGCGGTTTTTGTTTAATAAGCGGTAAGTTAAAAATTTTTGGACTAGTCAAAATACTCTTTTTTGCTCTTCTCATCTCTCTCACCACTCTTCTCTATCTCTCTCTCTCTCATCTCACCCTACTCTCTCTCCGCCGTTCCCTACATTAACGGTATAATAAAATCAGTTTTATTCAATTTAGAGTTAAACTTTTACGGATCGATGTGTATGGGTCTGCTTGAAGGTGTTCAACTTCAAAGAAAACTAGGGTTTTTATTTGAATTAGGGGTTTTTGTGATTTGTTTTTTTGGTTAAATTCTCAAAGTAATTGGTTTATCTTTTTGGTCCAGGGTTAGTTTGGTTTGATTTGGGTCATTTGGTGTCTTCTGTTTCGACGAGTGAGTCGAAAGTGTTTTATTTGAAGATGAAAGGCGATATGGCGGAGTTTAAAGTCGGTGATGAGAGGAAGAATGATGCGGAGGAGATAATGAATTCCTATAAGGCTGCTCAGGTAAGTTTGTTTCCGAGATTTTTAAATTCGTAGTTTGAATTGATTAATTTGTTAATTGTTTTGGCTGAAGTTGAATTGGTATAATTTTTAATTGTTTGAATAATGATTTACTTGGGGATGAAGGCTGTTTATATTCAGGATTTATGAGTATGTATATGAGCTCTACATGTTACTTGTGGCTAAGTTTAATTAAGGTTAAATTTTGTTATGTATGTTATTTGTTAAAGACCCCCATTACCCATACAAATGTACAAGTATAACTATTAACTATGGTCTTATGAATAACAATCTTGAACCATCATTCTGTATGTATGAACTATAAACTCTTGAACCATCATTCTGTATGTATTTTGCAAAAAATACGGTCACTTTTTTAAAAAATTTGCAAAATACTTTTTATTTTGCAAAAATACTATTTTTCAAATTTTTTTTGCAAAAATACAGTTTTTTGGCAACCGGAATCAACTGCATGCAACCTTTGATGAATTTCTGCAACTACATGTAACCTCAAATCAAACCAAAAAAATATTATTCAACTAGTTGCATATCTAGTTGATTCTGGTTGATTTTGGTTGATTCCATATTTTTGCAAAAAAAATGAGAAGATAGTAAAATTGCAAAAAAACTTAGAAAAATTTGTATTTTTGGAAAATTTGTATTCATTTTTACAATTTAGTTTTATTATATTCATTTTTACAATTTTGTAGTGCTGATATTACATTTTGTATAAAAAGGTGTAGAGGAACCTCATTAGCTGATAAATAAGGAAAAAAGATTATCCTATAATGCTGGAATTTTCTTTCAATAACCAGAGCTACGTTTTTGGTTTGATATTTTCCAATGGATCATATATATTTTTATATATCATGCATGTACATAAATCTAGTTAAAATATTTATACATGGCATGTGGGATTAAGGTTGATAATGCGTTACGGAAGGTGCATGTAATGCAAACTTTTGACTGTATCTCAGACAAACAAGAGAAATTTAATGGATAGTAAATCATCATACGGATATAAAGAACTAGAAAGATGACTACATGAAATATGTGCAACCATGAAGCTAAATAAATGGTTAAAGTAAAGGTCCATGTGTATGAACCGAGTATAGGTCCAAATGACGTGAAAGAATGTTCATCGAAGGACATCAGGAAGCTTCAACTTTTAAAAGTTTATGGACTATAAAAGTTCTTACAAAAGAAAAATAATTGGATAAGGAACTTACTACATAAGAGGATGGATGAGATTTTAGTCCTTAGTAGAGCTCTGCTCATAATTCAGGCGGAGGTTCAAGTGACGAATCCGAGGAAGAAGAGGTGCATGCATATGAACCATTTCGATATGGAAATGAAGATGTATCAAGTGAAAAGCCCCAAGAGGCAGGTTTATGTTAATCTTTGGATCTCGGCTTTGTTCAGGTACATACACGTATCACAATGGTGACCATGGAGGTTTATGCAAGTACAAGGAGGAATAGGTATGCCTTGTTCACAAAGGATGGAGATAAGGTCATACAACAATGACTTCAAGGATTTACTCCATAGTTAAAAGTTCAAGCCAATTCGTAGCTAAAGCTTGTTGCATATAAGCCCAAGACTCGAAGTAACTTCAACAATAAGCTTCGTGCTCACCCTCTGAAGGTTCATTGACATTATGGAAGGAAGGTCCAAAGCTACATGAAAGGTCAAGGCATAGAAGCTTTTATGCCATATTTGTGGCATAAATGTGCAAGGTTTGAGGTACAGATTCTAATTCTTGAATTCACCTATCACCTGAATATATTATAGTTATCTTATTTTATATTCTCCCTCTTGTACTGCGTGAGTTTGATTTTATATAGTAAGTATGTCGGATAATTGATTTTATCGTTTAAGATTTTTACATGCTCATATGTTCGATCAGTTGAATAACTAGCATGACTATGGAGGTTTAATATGCTCATAGTTTATGATATGGCTTCACAATACTAATATGTTTACAATTGATTTAATTATCTTCTATTTGGTATACTCTACATGGTTTAGGTCAATTATATAGTTTGTTTGTGTATATACATATTTGAGTGCAATTGCACGCCTGAACCTAGTTCTTCACTATAAGTTTGGATTATATTAAAGAACTCGGGGGGTAGTAGGTGTATACCTTATACATTTATAACTTGAACATGTATAAATTTTAAAGCAAATTTGAAATTTAATTGGATTTGGAAGGAACGGGTCTGCATGAATTTTTTTTATAATTGGGCTATACGTGAACCTAATTCTGTGATCATAGTGTATTTTATTTATACTATGGGGTATTTTATAGGAATAAGGTCATAATCTTTTGCATATTCTACTTGATATGTGTATGTTAACATTTTCTAAGTTATAGTGTTCTTCTATGCATAAATGTGGGTATTGAATAGCTTCATGTGGATAAATGTAGCTATCTTTAGGGGCATGCTTGCTAGAATAAGTGTAAAATGATATTATGGTATTTGCTCTTTTGTTTGTTATCTACCATGTTGTGCAAAATACGAAAGCACCTAGAAAAATATATGTGTGTTCAGATGAACATATGAATCTCTATCATAACAGGTGCATTAAAACCGGGATACAGTCCAGAGGTTTAGTGAGATTTGTAGTTATCTCACATATTTTGGGAAAGCTCACTTGAGCTTAAGAGGTTCAATGGCATATACTATTGGATGCGTCATTCACCTTCTACTTGATATGTAAAATATACATGCCACTTACATCTTGCGGGTCCTCTACTTTTTAACTACTTAATTAGAGATAATAGCCCCCATGTTTACCCATGAATTATGTACCTTGCAGCTTCAAGTATGCATGTTCATTGATATTAGGTTTAAGTTGAAGCTGGCAGTTTCAGTCAAGAAATTAGGAGCTTCGTAGTGCGCTAAAATTTCAGAAATAAAGAGGTATGAAATGACCTCTCGGTAAATGGCAAAGTTGGATTGAGGTTCATTTATGAACTCATTAAAGGAATAAGCACGAGATGCGAAAGATTCAGGGAAATAATGAAGCTAACAAAAGAATTTTGTTTGAAATGGACTCAGATTTTGAATATGTCAAAAAAAGAAATAAATCAGGAAGGAGACGTTCAAATCATTTTCAAAAGAGGTTGTTCTTGGTCAAGGGGAGATTCCCTCATGGTGTGATTGATGGATGTTTCACCTATAAAAGATTAAGAAGAAGACGTACATGAATGTACAAAGAGAGGGGAGGCACTTGTAAGATAATTGGAGGTCTGAGCCAACTCGAAGCTAAATCTGGTTATTGTAAGTAGAGGACTCCACAGATGGTTTCTATGAAGCGGTTAATGGAAGCTTCGCGTATAAATGAAACTACGAAGGCCCATAATTATGTTGTAACTTGTGCAAACTAGGGGAGGTCGTAACTCCACAAGTTCGTTTTTTGGAAAGATATTCGGCAGTCAAACATGGTAAATCGGTTCAATTATGTTAAGATAAACCTGATGGTTTTCACCTAAAGCTGAGGGTTCTCAGCCAAGAAACGAAGTTTCGACATCCTATCAAAGGAAACTCGGATGGCTCGGGCGGTAACTAGGTTTCCCTATAATCTATCATGGAGGAACTTGATTCATTGGATGGAGGTCCTTACCTGAAGCTGAAACTGAAGGGAACTTCAACCTTATGGCTTAATGGCTGAACCGTAATTTAATCGACATGGAAGAGGCAAAGATAAGTCTTACTTTCATATTTTTATATATTACTTATTATGCTTGTTTTATGTGCATATAAGAAAATCATTGGAATAATAGAAATGGTTTGATACTCGTAGCTGCCATACTTCGGTCCCTGAGATGGTTTATTAATATTAATATGCCCGGGGGGTAGTACATCACCTCTAGTCGGTAAGATTACTATTAAGTAATATTAAAAGGATAGCCGACTCATATAATGGTAACTCGATCGCTTGCATATTGTATGTTGTCATTTGGCATAACATTTTTGGATAGATTGGAATATAACATGTTTAATTCAAGACTATTTGGAAATCTCTTAGTTAAAAGGGATACGTGGGGATAAGACTAGTGAGTCGAGTTGTGTAATCTTTGTAAGCAATGGTGAGTAAGCTTACTTAGGTTTAATGGTACAAGGAAAATATATAGTTTAACTTTAGCTTGAGCTACAAGCATGCCCTAACACCTTAGGTAGGAGGTATAGCACATGGATAGTGATCAGGCTAAAATAAGTAAAAGTCGGTTATATGGAATGGAGGAAATTCTTGATAAATAAGCACATGCTTATATATTTTGAATATTTATTTTACATGGAGTGTGTGGTACATAGTACATGGATCTTAGTTCTTCATTATAAATTAATATATGTTAAAAAACTGGGGGGTAGGGGTATGCACACCTCATATGACGATGTTGTCAAATGGAAATTTTAAAAAAATGGATTGAATATAATTCATGTCTTGGATTGTTATCACTTATAATAATTAAAAATATGTATGTAATGGCATTTGCAAATAAAATCTACTATGTTTGACAGGTGCATATGCATACTAGTATCTCGAAAATATGAAATGCTAGCGATCACATTTTAGCTTGGACTTTCTTGACACCGAAAAGGAATCAAATAAATTATCATAACTCGGAATTGAAGATAGCTACAGGTGTACCTAGCTAGAAATTTAGCTACGGGTGTAGCTTGGATTCCAATAGCTACATGTATAGCTTGAAATTGGAATTGGTTATAACTTGTTTGCAGCCCAAAATTGGAAGCACGTAATATAATTTAGTTTATAGACATATTACATTATGTATGGACTATAAAATAGGATGTACGTAAGGACTTGCATAATTGCATTAATATTCACATATGGATTATATGTGGAGAATAGGAATGAACATACTTTTTGGATGTACGCAAATGATTGTGTACCTGGATTTATTATCAAAAATGGATTGTATGTGAAAAGTACGCGGGAATGTACCTCGTGGATGTATGAACTGGCTAATAGAGATCTTATTTCAGTTTTTGGTAATTATTCTTGGATTCTTGGATATATGACTTGTATGAATGCATATTGTAAAGGATAAATGTTTAATATTGGATATGTATAATATATGTAGGTGTGTCTAATAATACATAACTCAAAATGATTCTGGTTTGTCAAATAAATGACGTGGAAGTACAATGAAAAAATGGAAAGAATATAATTATTGGAATTGGAAGGATGTACGCAAGGAATTGTGTTATTGGATGGAATGGTGTATGGTTGATATACCCAAAGTGTACAATTTATACATAAGATGTACGGTTCATACATGGGAAGACCAAAAAAAATTTATTTAGCGTGACTCCCTTTGGGTTGTAAGGCATTACTTTTGCAAAAAACATGTATTTTGATGTGGGAAAAGGATGAATCTGAGTAAATGCCTGATTCTTCTATTAGGTTTTATTGGGTCTATGAACCTTGATGGTTAGGTTTGTATAAAAATACGAGTCTATATGATTTCCACATGTGCATGTCGATCTCAGGGAAGCTGAGCTAGTGTAAATTCGGTGAAGTTTTGTATAAGTATGATCGGAGTGTCAGGTACTTGCACAGGGAATAGGGGGTTGCGAGAACACTATTAAGTTCAAGGACTTACGAGGATGTAAGTTCAGGTTCAAATATGAACCTTGAAATAAAAATTAGAATTGCAATTGGGATTAAAGTTGGAGGTACTCATGAGACTATAGAAGATAACAGGAAAAGATAAGAGGTAATCTTGATCTTTTCTATTTCTGAAGTTGTTTCATTGAATATTGTATGCTTGCATATGTAGAGTAGATTTAATAAGGTAATTAATCACTATAGAACCTTATAATTAATTTTTTAAAAATTAAAAGATTTTTTTAGGTAAATTTGAGCAAATCTATGTAAGTTATGGTGAGTAAGCGAGCTTAGATTTATTGTTATGTGTTAGGATCACAGTAGAGCTTGAGTCAGAGGTATTTTCTTGATCAGGTACATCCAATATGAAGCTCAGAGTATGAACCTCTTTTTGACTTGGCATTTTTTAAAATAAGATTAGTGTAGAATTGGTTTTCACTAAATAAAGAGATTTGAATGTACTTAGTTAACCTTACTGAAATTTTTTTCGTAGAGTCTAGGTACTTTTTATGTGATAGAACCTAATCATTAGGAGCCAACTTGAAAAAAAAAATTGTACAAGTTAGAAAAATATTTTTATTTGAAAAATGAATGCTAAGTTGAAATCTTCACATGAGGATTGAGATGTTAGCAAGCATTTAATGGGTTATTTATTAAAAAAAAAAATATTGTATAAGTTGTAATAAGATCACTTGTTTGAATCTGTACCTTAGAGTAAAAATTCATAGATATTCTCATGTGGGTTAAGGTAGAATCGGTAATGGACCTTGTAGTATGGATATTTAAGCATAACCAATTTACAGGTTTGGTTTTGTATAAGGAAACTATAGCTTAGAAAAAATGTTAACTCTGTTTTTAATATTATGTGTTGAATAAAAGGAAAGATGTGAACTTACATTATAGCAACTAAATTTTTGTAAGTATAAAAACATATCAACTAGGTTATAATTTTGATTTGAGAAATATTAAGTAATTGAATTAAGAATAATTAAAAACTAAGGAAATGGGAAGAGTAAAAACCAGAGTTATGACCAGAGTAGAGTTTGGTACATCACTAATTTCTTTAATAAAAAGGTTCATTTTGTTAGGTATTTGAGTTCTCCTTATGTAGGAACCTCAATGTCTTCTAAAGTTGCATTAGTATTTGATTGGCCTTTGAGTAAAGCAAATATCTCTTTCAATACTTGATCTCCTCTAAGTCAATTTCATGAATTTTTTTCTACAAATATCTTTTTAGCTATTGAATTTCAGAATCTTTGTAGTAGAGAGTTGTGTTGGTTGTTTTAAAAAAAATAAAATTCACTAAATTCGTAAAAAGAATATGAGTTCGGCACCAAATTAAACTTTTCAATTTTTTCAACATTAGATACAGAAAATGAAAATTAAGCACCTTGGAACACCTATAAAAGGAAGAAAGTAATATATATGTTTGAAGCTAATATACCTAAATTGTATTACCACTTTTATGCATTAGAAATCATTAAAGATTGAAAAATTTATTTCATATTATTTTGGAGGATATTCAATTTGAATTAGTTATTATTTAAAAAAATTGAAATTGAATAAAATTGTAAAAAAAAAAATTAGTTTCCCTATTAAATTAAGCTTTTCAATTTTTTCCACTTGAGAAACTCTATATTAGGCACCTAAGAAAATATTTAAAAAAAGGGAAATAAGTGTTCATCATTTTCTTATCTCTTAGTATTTAATATTTAATTGTTTAAATCATTTTATGCATACGTTTACATTGGTAGTAATTTGGTAAAACTTTGGTAAACTCAGATTTACGTATCCATTTCCCTTTTGGTTTTACCGTTTTTCCCTCAATCTTGACAGCATGGGCATGGGAAGAGAAGGACCGTGTTGGCATTGCAGGACTCAAAGTGAGTATTCTTTGAATTAAACACCCTCGTGTTGGTAGTTTTATATACCAATTTGTTTAATAATTTTTCTAGCAGCTATGTCTTCTTTATGTACAATGAGTTTGAATTTTTAATTCAATTTCCAAGTAAACCAATTAAAACGTTTGTAGTGCTATAGATCTGTGGCACATATGGTGACCTTGATTGTTAGGGGATCCTAATTAAGATTTGAAATTGTGGAACTGTGCAGATTAGTGTGATAATCTACACACTTAAAATACCTCTTAGAAACCCTTGGGACCTTTTTCCTAAATCCTTTAATCCAAATATGCTAGCATGTATACTAAGAATAATTTACTTCAGCCTAAATGAAAATAATTACAAGTCTATTACTTTCTTAATACTTTGATTTTGTAATTACTTGAAAATCCTATCTTCCTACACTACAAGAAATATGCCCAATTACGACGGAATTTTTACACTACAATTCGTCGCAATTGGGCCAATTGCGACAAAAAAATTCGACGAAAAATATTCGACGAAAAAAATTCGACGTTTTTACTCAAGTCTTAAGTTCAGATTTTCATCACAAGTAACCATTTTGTCACAAGTAACCATTCTAGAAAGGGACCTGAAATTTTGGGCCTCATCCTCGGATCCAGGACTCGTTAGAGATTTGGTGGTGCTTGGTGTATCCCCCTTCGGTTCACCTCTGTGAGTTTTATCAAAATTTCGATCAATTGTAGTTACACTGAACATTTGGGTTTGATTTCCGTTGGGGTTTGTTTTTTGCCCCTACACCAGGATTTCTATTCTTCAATTACCACGTCATGACTAACATAAATTATTTCCGCCTTATGATCCTTGCCAAGATAAATAACCGCTTTACTTCTGTTATCGATTTTTCTTAATTTCACTAGAGTTAGTCTCATATATGCTATAAAACCAAACAGTCGCAAATGTTCCATATGTGGTTTTTTTCCAAGCCTCATATGGTACGATTCATGTCACTACACGGGTGGGTAGTCTATTGATTAGATACGTGGAATGTCTAACAGCTTCCCCCCAAAAAGAATTTGGCACATTTTTTTCCTTTAAGAGACTTCGAGACATTTCCACTAGTGTTCTGTTGCGTCTTTCAACCATCCCATTTTGTTGAGGTGAGTAAGAAGCCGAGTAATATCGTACAATCCCAGATTCTTCACAGTATCGGGAAAATTCCTTGGATGTGAATTCGCCACAATTGTCTGTCTTGAGTGTCATGATCTTTTTGTCTGGACTATTTTCAAACAGGGAACAGAAGCCTTTAAAAGCACTGAGGGATTCGCTCTTATCCTTCAAGAGGTAAGTCCACATAACACGAGTATAGTCATCAATCAACACAAATATTTATCTGTTACCTCGAGGAGTAATGGGTGTTATAGGACCACAGAGGTCACCATGAATTTTTTTGTGGGCCTTTGTTGCAGAAAAATTAGTCTTGCCAGGAAAAGTTTGTCTGGTTTTCTTTGACATTAGACACCGGCTACACACTTCACCAGGCTGGTTGATCACTGGCATTCCGTTGACCATATTAGTTATAGACTTCAGCTTCATTGCCTTATAGTTGACATGTCCCAATCGAGAATGCCATAACTTGTTGTCATTCACGCAGCTGGCCATTAAGCACCCAGATTCACCGCTATATATAATCAATTTGTACAACCTATTTATCAACCGCTTGACTTCAATCAGAAGCTCCTCCTTCGCATCACGAACCCAAAGATGTTCCCCGTTGTGGACAATTTTATCCCCACTTTTCAAAAGTTGTCCAAGACTGATTATATTACTTCAGAGAGACGGAATATAGTACATCTCCTGGAGTTTCCTAGTTTCCCTATTCTTGTATCTTAATACAATCTAACCCTTACCCTTTATCTGCATTGTCGATCCATCCCCAAATTTAACTTGACCTACCACATTCTCGTCGAATTTGTTGAATTTGGAGCGTTGTCCAGTCATATGATTGTTGGCCCCGTTATCCAAGTAGCAGAGATTGGATTCCAACTGTATCTCTTCACCATTTTGACTTAATTTTGGCACGACTTGTGTTTCATTAATCAGCATATTAACCTTTTAATTTTTCTCTTGTTCCATCACAAGCAATGCAAGTTCCTCATATGAGATTTGCGCTATTTGAGCTTCCTCCTTTGCCTCCCTATTACGTCTTGGTTTCTTTCACTCTGCAACATAGTTACCGTATGCACTACAATTAAAGCATTGAATCTTGCCTTTGTCTTGCACTTCCCGAAAGACCTTCTTTCCTTGATACCCCTGATTTGAAATATCATGCCCTCCTCTGTGTGATAGCCTCTTCCACTCTTCGCTCATAAGCAAAAGCTTGATTTCTTCCATTTCCTTTTCAAGCCATTGTTCCTTAGTGAGAAGTAATTGATTTCCTCTTACTTCACTCTGGCCATTAAGTCTCTCTTTGTGAGTTTTGAGAGAGCATACCGCCTCCTCAACTGACATAGTATCGAGATCTCCAAATTGTTCGATGATAGAGTCAATTTATAGAAATTTGAAGGGACTGCACAGAGAATCTTTTTGACTACATAACTCTATGCAATCTCCTCACCCAATGCTGGAATTTTAGTGACCAACCCATTCAGTTTCATGCTAAAATCATCGACTGTCTCATTATCTTTCATTGTCATGGACTCGAACTCCACCTTGAGTGTTTAAACATTGGTTATTTTCACTCTTTCATCTCCTTGACAGAAGACCTTGATAGCCTCACAAGCTTCCTTAGTTGTTCCCTTATTAGCAAGGGAAAGAAGCACGACTTCGGGAATTTCCTGGTAGATTGTATCCAGTACAATCTTGTCTGTCTTGTCATCGACTTCCGTCGTCATTGGATCCTTTGGTGACACGGCCTCCCAAACTCCATGAGCCTGCATATAGACCTTCATTTTGTTGGCTCATACTATGTAGTTTACAAGTGTTAACATAGGATAACTCAAACTGATCGTACTCTTCTTGGCTTTTCCTGTCTGCATTGGTTGTACCCTTGGCATATACTTGGTTATCCACTTAATAACCTAAGCTCTGATATTAGATGTAGGTGAAAAAATAAATCGCATACAGTGAAATATGTGTTTGTAAAGAACTGGACATATTCAAAACAAATTCAGCGAAGTTACTTAATTTTTTATTGAATTAAACTGAGATTCTAATACATAATGCCAAGGAGAACATGTCCTATAAAATTTGGGAATATAAAAAATGGGAAATTTTTTACATAACATTTAAAATTTGGCGAACACAACAATATTTCTACACAACATTATAAACATACTATAAAACTTAATTATATTATCTTTTCGATCATAAAAAGTAACTACAACATAAATAAAAGTTAATATAATTTTAAAGTAACAGGTGCATGTGACTAGTTTCTAATTTTAAAGAGTTCCTTACAGAGGTTTACCACTAGGTGATCACGTTTCCCGTTAATCCGCATAATCCGATCCGATATTAAACCGACACAACTGAAATTGAAATGTGGTTTGCGGTTACGGTTCAGCTACCTACAAACTTCGCACGTTATGGGTTGATTTTGGTTTAACCTTAACCCAATCTGCTTCCCATCCGAACCGCATTAATTTACCAACATATATACACATGGTTTTATACTTGTGATTATATAAAGTAACATAATTATGTCCAATAATGAAAAACTAAATTCGAGTTAAATCTCATGAAATTATCATCAATGCATCATAATTGATCGAGATAATTATTAAACGTAAGTTATTTGCAATTAATACTAGTGATTTATTTTACTATAAAAATTTACCTAATTATACTAATAATTATGTAAAATTTAAGAGGAAACATTTAAATAAAATAGATGTTATTTTATTTACCCAGTTCACTAATAAGAAATATCATTAACCTTCAAAATCCGCTAAACCGAACCGAGTGGTTTAGTTTTACTAGGATAAGAGGTTCAGGTTGGTTTGAATTTTTTTAAAACCACAGTTATAAGGTTTGGTTATGGTTTAACATGTAACCCGAACCAAACCGGACCCCGATCACCCATGTTTACCCCTATATATAACTAAATTTTTGTATTATGTATAATGAGTTAAGTTTTAAGTCTTGAATTTTTAATTTATACGCCCTCTGTTCCAATCAATTCTTAACATTTGAAATAGAATGCTTGACACTCATTTTGAGGCTCTTATCTAGCACAGTTACATATCTTATTTTTAAGATTTTCTTTTTTCGAATAAAAAATTGAATATATGATTTTTTCCCAAAATAAAGTTTTTAAAATTAATTTATATAAATATATATATATATATATATATATGTATGTATATATATATGTATGTATATATATAAATTTAGTTATATATTTGGTCAATGAATGTTATATTTTTTAAACCAGTTTTAAAACCTTATTGGTGCTTGGAATAATACTTTAAAAAGCTTATGTATAATTTTTTTTCTACTTTTCCAATAACATAATAAATGTGTGGTGTTAGATACTAAAGATTAAATTGCCTTGACAATGTGTTAATCTTGATCGGTAATGATAGCCCAAGGGTTTTTTGCATTCCACGACCAATACCAAAACCCGCTCAAAACTTGTAGTATTAAAAAAAACGGTACACACCGCATAGTATACCTAATGGTTCGATATGTACTATCAAACACAACTACATCACTGAAATTTTTTTAGGATATCAAAGAATGAGGATCAACCCATACAAGACCATTGAATCTTTATTTTTCATCAAGTAGAATTCTAATGAAAAAATTCCCATCATTTCTTTCTTTTAAGCGATACAACAAATGCAATCTCGTTTTAGCATCATTAACATCCAAGTTGCCCTTCCTAAAATCATGTACCACGTTTCTTAAATGTTGGCTATCAAAACCTACTTGTTGTCCTCATTCATGCATCTTGTCGAAAATATCCATTTGTTATCTCGGTTGGACACCTGAACATGTAAGTTCTTAATTAAATTCTTTTAGGCCACAGTTATATGTGTTAGAAAATTGAAAGTTTGGAGCTTTATTATTGTAGGCTCTTTACGTAATTTTTAGAAAAATTCGAATATGGATCTAAGAAAATTTTCTTAGTGTAGTCCATTGAGAAAGAAGTATGAAGATGTTTCTTTCTATCACTACTAAAAAAAGTAGAATAGACATCGGCTAAACACCGATGTCTGTGAATAAAAAAATCCGATGTCTTCGTGGGTGATGTTAATACCCCCCATTTAACATTGGTTTTAAACTGATGTTAAAGAAGATATATAACATCAGTTTTTAAAGATGTTAAATTTCTAATATATATCTAATCTTAATATATTATCATATTATGATATTTTTATCAATTTAAACATATGTCTGGCAAAAAAAAAATAAAATTTAAACATATGTAAGATAAGCAAAATATATCCATTTATCCATTAAACTTATGTTACTAATACCAGTAACAACGGTTTTCAAGATAAACCGATGTAAACATAACTTTTGATATCGGTTCTTTATTTCAAACCTACATCTATTGGTGACAAAATGATGTCTATAAAGCTTAATAACATCGGTTTTCTATTTTAAGATTTTTTTTGTAGTATTTAACATTAGTTTTATTCGATATTACCGAGGTCAATGTTCCACTAAAACTGATCTATTAAGTTTTGACAGACATCAATTTTTTATTTTATAACAGTTGTGAAAGTGTTAAATTAACATCACTTTCCATTGTAGTGATGTCTGATTACCTGTTTCATTAATGTACATTTTATAAATATAGATGCCAAAAATTTGCCAAACCAATAAACTAACAAAACCAATTGCTGCATAATACCAATTGTCTATGTATCCAATAACAATATCCAAACATCAGGCATAACACTTTCATTTAATCCAAACATCAAGTACTACACATATTTATGTAGCATACTGTTTGCAAATATACTACACATATTCCGTACTGGATCTTTGGCTACATAGGCAGTCAATCCAACAACAGAGCTCCCTCGTCCACTTGTGTAAATTCCGCAAGGGGATAGCTTATGTGTGTAAGTCAGCAGCAACTGTGACTTGCTAGTTCCTCGATCGCTAAGAAGAAAGATGTTGATATCTTCTCGAAATATAGCTTCCGATTGCAATGTCAATGCACTCCCACCAAAAAGCTGCAATTTGTCAATCAACCAAAACTCAGAGTATGGAATGTATATGACTAAATTATATAGTACTGCGCCAACCGTAAAAAAGAGCAATAAAATAGAAATTTCGGAAAACTAGCTGTAGAATCACGTAGTTGTACGGAATGTATTGCTCCTGATAACTGTAATTAAGGATGGGTAGTTGTTGCCAAAAATATCTAGGATGGGTATATTGTTCAACTTAACACTAAATTATATAGGACTGTGCCAGCTGTAAAGAAATGTATTGGCTAGAAGAACTCCCACACAATCAAAAAATGAATCAAGATAACCGAGAGCAAGAAAGATGAAAATTTAAAATCATGTTTGGGAGCGGTACCTTTGTTGCTACCAAATTACAGGATTTAAATGATGTAGCGGCTTCATTCCTTCAAGAAAAACCAAGCCATAGAAACACAGCCAAAACCCAGTATTCAATCCATCCAAACCAAGTAAACATATGATATATCTAAATAAGAAAAAGTCTGCACATACTTGCACAAACCTATTTTAAGATAAACAATCATCATCCTACTAGTAGAGCATGGGTGATTCTGTGATAGGTGTAATGTTGGGAGAAATGTGGCATAGTATCGACATATACTCGTAATGTTACATCATCTGTAGCAGGCCCAAAGTTTCCATTAAACAGTGTTAGAAATGAGATATTTAGGATTTATACAGGTGTTTGATCCAGAATTATAAAGCAGCAGAAGTAATTACCTGTAATACAAGTACTTCTCATATATATCAAATGAAGCAATCACCTGTAAGACTTCTTTCAGTATTCTTTTACAATATTGATCATTAAGTACATCTTGTCTTTCAACATAGCTCTTCCATATCTGCAAAAAAAGTATTAGTACATATATTTTTCCTCACCTTCAATATCTGCCTCTTAGCAGACTGCTTAGCATGTGCAAGCTGGTGAATTTTTTTATCTTGTCTGCGTTAAATGAAGTTTGAAGCTTTCCTAGACCATGTTCAAGAAGTGTCACTGCCATATTAGACTCTGACACCCATAAAGAACCTAAGAAAGTCCTATATCTATCAACACTTTCCACTTCAATCTGGGGACAATACAAGAATATGGTTATATAACAAACATCGAAGTAAATGAAGATATTGACAGACATGTGTTTGTTAAAAACCAAAATAAATACCTCAACATCCCTCTACATAATTATCCTTCTCGCTAGTTCAGTTGCTTCACTAAAAAACGTGGCATCTCGTCCAGGACATCTAACCCTTGAAAGAGAAAAAGTAATGTAGGATGTTTTTTGTGGTATATACCATTTATAACAGTGATAACTGAACACATATTCCAGAACATCATTTATCTTCCTATCATGATGTAGTTCGGGCAAGAGATTACTGGCTTTCTTTGATTGTGACTGAAGTAACAAATAAGAGTACAGTCAATAAACAAAAGAACTTTATAAAGCCTTCGCTAAAATAGTTTAGGGCGTATAATTTCTAACCGTTAAAAAGTCTGTGATCACTGGAGCATTTTTGCCAGAGTGCATCCCTTTCCTTGCAGCTCTATCATGAAATTCAGCCACAAAAAGTGATTCATAATGATTTGATCTAGCTTAGACAGATCCCATCATTAACCTTAGACAACCATCGGTGCTTAGGTTATATCAGAACAAACTATGGATGAAGGACCTGACAACAGATCCCTATTATTTTGGTCTTATTTATTTCGCTTGACATTTTTGTCTAACATATTTCAGCACTCTCATAGAACAGTGAGCAATCCATCGATCCCATCCCATTTCAATTCGTATATGCCAGGTTAGCTCTCACCTGCGCATGTTTTGTGTAGTCTACTCTGTTGTTCATTATATATAGGCACTGTTTATCTCAACAGGTTATTTAAGTTATTTCTTTAGTTAAGAAACTATTATTGTCTAGAAACCATCTTAAGGGTTTGCTAAAATTTTAAACTTGTGATAATGTCTGGACATATGAATTATAAATAGTCAATATATAAGGAGTTGGGGGCATTGCCATAGTCGGGACAAAGATAGAGTTTGTGAGTCATACTCAAGCCTCAAGGTCTGATCAAATACTTTCCATTTGTGTGCCATACTCAAGCCTTAGGTGATGATCTGGTCAACTGCTTTCTGCTTGTTCATACTCAAGGCTCAATGGTTATGATGTAATCAACTACTTTCTGATTTCTATGTGAGTATTAGCATTTATTTCTATAAGTATGAATGAATTCAGCTTTTTAGGTGTATGATGATAGTTGATGTTTAAATCTATCCTTATTGATGTATTTTAAATCTACACTAATCGAGGAATTTTAAGGTAGCTCGCATCTTTCTTGTGAGGTAGCTCATGTTAGAGCTTTTGTTTTTTACCATTACCACATTCCAAACAATGAAGCCCATTTTATGGTGCTTTACATGTATGTAATAAATAGGTGTATACTAAATGTCATGTAATTATAAAATTTTAAATTCTAGGTAAGTAGTGTATATGCATAATTTACCATGCCTAGCAATCAAAGATAAAACATGTCTAGCAC
Source organism: Apium graveolens (assembly GCF_009905375.1). Classification (NCBI taxonomy): domain Eukaryota; kingdom Viridiplantae; phylum Streptophyta; class Magnoliopsida; order Apiales; family Apiaceae; genus Apium; species Apium graveolens. Next base: position 56,853 of record NW_027419054.1, read on the forward strand.
AAGGAATAACGATAATTATGTTTATTACCTCCAAAAAGTTGTCATCTCTAAGGTATTTGTATGTTACCGCTTTCCCCAACACAAAGCTTTCATTCCAACTGCACGCTTGACCATGCAATATCCCTTTCAATAAAATATACAATTAGCATAACAGAATATATAAAACTTGAGCAGGGAAACAAACAGAACTGGTAAGCCTCAAAACTAATAATATAATGTCTGACTAATGTAATATATTTAAATAGCATTAGGAGATGAGAAATTTATTTTGTTGTTCATTGTGCTTTGATGAAGAAGTATGATACTTTCATAGCAATTTCATAAATTATTACAGAAATTGATCCCAAGTTAAACCTTTCAATATTTTGCAAGTCCAATTGATCTTATGTGCAAAAGATTAGTTGTGGTTTAAAATGCTCATCCTACCTCTTTTATACTTGGAATGAGTTTGAATCTTGAATCACGAAACAAGTCAGTCTCGTCCACAAATTGACCTAGCAATGAACTTCTATTTATAGGCCTGTTGTCAACAAAGTAGAGTACCAGACTGTAGTTTAGTTTAGCAGGAACCTGAAATAAGCAAAACTGTTAATAGGGGTTTTACGACATGCTATAGGCTATAAACACACACTAGAGAAACTCGTGCTATGTACAGAGAAATACAAACAGACCTAACACATGAAAAATAGAGCTCAAGACAACTCTCAAGGTATTCTACACAGTCTAAAAATAGCAGAAAATGCAGGATATATTTTTGCTAAATTGACCAAAAACCTCAAGACCGCATTTGCTGAAGCAGGGGTTGATGCGTATCTACCCATCAGCCGATAAATTACAAAAAATAAATATTTAAATACACACACACATATATATATATATATTAATAATAACTCAACTTAGAAACAGATTAACATGCTCAATTCAAATAATTATTTAACTAATTAAAAAACTAGGGTTGAAACTGAAACCCCCAATATAAAAATTAGGGTTTAAAGTTTACTTAATTCAAGATTGACCTAATACTTGAGCTTTAAACTCTGATTTGAGCTTTAAGTTTTCACATCTTTAACCTTTAAACCCAATTCAACCGCCGTCCTTTCCAAATTCCGACGAAAAGATAGAGCAGAGCGAGCAGAGAAAGCAGAGAGAACACAAAGAGAGCAGTCGAAAGAGACGAGCGAGCCTTTCGTAGAGCACAATATCGAGAGAGAGAGAAGTTTTTTTGAGAGAGAGTTATTCTTCGAGACTTAGAGAGATGAAATTTGTTCATTTTATTTTTAGTTTTAAGTTTTTAGATATGCATATGTCTAATTTTGATTTCAATTTTTTAGTGTTAAGTTGAAAAAAAGGAAGAGGGGGAAATGAGTACTTAAAATTTTAGAAGGTAAAAAACGGGGAAGTTTTATGAGGGAATGATATAATTGGCTAAGGAAGGGAAATGGGGGGCGTGATGAGTCATTTTTTAAAAACAGACTTATAACATCGGTTGATACAAAAAAACCGATTTTTATTTTATTCAAAGACATCGGTTAAGCAAAACCGATGTAAAAAACACTTTTTACATCGGTGATAACATCAACCGATGTCTAAGAGACGATGTCTATTCTACTTTTTCTAGTAGTGTATGGATTATATGTGCTGTGTATGGTCTAAGTCAGGATCAAGGGCTTGATATTCTTCCTCAAAAAATTGACACAAACAGAATCATTCTAAAGGCCTTGAACGACATAATCAAAACCTAGACAGAAACGATCTAAAGGTCTTGACATATTCAGTTGCGGTTTAAAGGCATTGAGTGTCCAACCTGAAAGCCTTGATCTTATTAGACATATATATATATATTTAAATCCTTAAGTAAATAAGTTTAAGGATTATTGTTATGTAAATAATGATAATTAGGCTCATATATATATATATATATTTATATATTATGCTATATATACTCCTTGACAGAAAAAGAAAAGAATGAAGGGAATGAACAAGAACCCTAGCTACCTCTCCTTTTATCTCTACCAAATATATATACATATACTAAGATTTTATAAAGATTTGAGGTGTTATTGTTGTTTAACTTTATCGGCATGTGACGAATTTCTCTGTTACTGTTTTATCCTAGAAGTGAATTCGTGGCATCCCAACACAACATAGATGGGGTGAATATATCTTCAAGATGAGTCATGTATTTTGCAAGATTCGTTGACTCATCTATTATACAATATTAAACCTGTAATATAAATAAGGTTTCTTTCTCGTTAATGTTTAATATTGTTATTTATGTTATTAAATCTGTTTGACCATTATGATATGTTTTGTTAATTGGTTTTAATTGCCAATTCTTAAACTATGATTCATATTGCATATAATTGCCTTATTGTTGCATGTGTTAATTTTTCCAACAATCTAGAAGAGATATTTATTATATTCTACTAACCTTGTAGTTCAGGATAGTGAACGAAACTAATTTTATTTCTAGTAGTTAATCTTTAGCCGGTACTGGTGGTACTGTACCCACCATTTATTAGGCCATGTATCGTTTTCCATAGTCCATTAATATTTCATATATGCTTGAAAAGTTCGGTGGAGGTTCGGGTTTGTCTATGTGGTAGACAAAGATGAAATTATAGTTAAAGATTAAGTGTTTATGGCCGGTGATATAATGTAACCCACCTGTTGTTGATCAAGGTAAAACTGAGACTATAACAACTTATGCTATGTGGGCAGAGAAAGATGGAGTGGTAAGGGTTGCTACTCTTGCAGCCTTAACGGACAGTCTATTTGATTTTTATTTAGCAGAGGTTTATAATCACGACACCATAGATTGCTTTAAGCAACCCCCAAACTATGTTGCTATAGGACCAAAAAAATGTTGCTACAGGCTCAAAATGGGTTCAGACAACATCAAAGCTATGTTGACTCATAGCTAGTTAGTAAAGATATTTATAGCAACATAGTACCCACATTATTACAACATACCATTCTTTGTTACTATAGATCTCAATAGCAACATCTTTTGGACTCTATAGTAACTCATATACTGTGTTGCAAAAAATCATTGAATTTATCAAATATATTATCAAATTTGTGGGGCCCACCTATCGGGCCCACATAAATAATTTAACAAATTCATATTCCAAAGTTTATTTTTTCTTGTTTCCTTTTTTATTTTCACAAATATAATAATAAATAGAACAATATTTAAATTCCAAAATATAAATAAAAATATTCCAAGAATAATTAGACTAACTCAATCTAAATTAATAAATATAAACTAATGAATTATTATAAATTGATGAATCAAGTTGTGTAAAAACTATATTTTATTATAAAGACATGCAAAGTTGTATGTTGTGATAAGATTCATTGAATGTCTCTAAATCGGAGTCTGCATTCATCATATCTTCGTGCCTTTGACTCTACCTTTGCCTTGGCGTGCATAATGTTTGCTTCATTTTTCTACAAGTCAAGAACACGAAACAAACTCGTCAGTTTGTCATCAATAAATTGGAAAAATGTTTTATTCTAATAAAAGAACAAAAAGTGGAAAATAGGAAACACTAGATGCAAAAATAACAGTATATTCATATTTACCTATTCGAAATTTTAATACTCAGTGGTAACATATTAAGTCAAATATAAAGATCATTTTCAATATACTATGAAAATATCCAACCTATTACATATCAAATCAAGCTATAATAGTCTAGTAATAAAATTAAACTAAGGCATGGAGATCTGTTTTGGCAGAATGGTTGGTTAAAGGGAAGAAATAAAAGCAAGAGAAAAGGTTGAAAGTCAAGAGAGGAAAAGAAAGTTTATTGAGGAGATAGAAATGTATATACAAAGATCTGAAGAACTCAAGGCAAAAGGGATGAGCAAAATAACAAAGGATGGACAGTTTCTAAACATCAAGGTTGGCAAATTTTTAAGAATTACGAATAGTTACTTGTACAGTTATCCATTAGCTGATAAACTTAAACTTTTAGAAGCTCTAAGAGGGACAACAATCATAGAGGAACTGAAAGTACTTGTAAAGTTAAATGACCTCATTAGAGAAGAAACACGAGATGAGAAATTTGTCTAATGAATGTATCTATCAAACACAAGAAATCCTTTATGTATAAATATTGTATTTCTTCCAATTCTTATGTAGTGATTTATTGTTCATTGTAGCTTGGGGTTAGTCTTATTACAAGGCATGAATTTATGATAAGCAACCTTCTCACAAATTGGGGGAGTTTGTTGTGCAACACATGCCTGTACTATAACAAGACTAACTCAAATTAACAGCTCTAAGTAAGTTGTATGATAATTTAAATTTGCATTTTATATTATATTACTTGATTCTGTAAAAGTCTCAATAGATTAGACTGAAGTATTTTTCTGTAAATAGTCTTAGGCCTAAGAATAAACTCTGGAATAAGATCATGAAGATCATCCCTTAGAGACAATATGAAAAAGCTTGGAGTTGGATAAATGTGTTTTGAGAAAAACATTCTAAGTAAAGAAATCTACAAGTCAGAGATCAAGTCACTACACCATAAAATGCCTATTGCAACATCTTAATCATGGATGTTGCTAAATTATGTTACATTAGCTACACTAATTTTGGCATACTACAACATTGTATTTTTATGTTACCTTAGACACAAATATGGTGTTGCTCTAAACCGAAAGTATTCCATGTTAAAAAAATACATGCCTTATGTTGCCTTAGACTCATTAAAATTTAGATAAAATTAAATTTTAAATAATTATTTGACTTTCTAAAACTATTTATATTGATAAAAATAATTTGTATGTGTTGATATTTTTATAAGAAGTCAGAGTCTATCAAATAAATGAATTTTTATTTTTAATTTGGAAAGCATTTTTCATTAGATTTAAAAAGGACATGTTTTTAAAAAATACAAATAAATATACTTCAACAAATTTAAAATAAAGTATATATTGTACACGAGTGGCACGTAAAACCATGAAATGTTAGAGAGGTAAAAATGACCGCCCATCCAATAAATTAAAAAAATAAGGTATTAAAACTCAGTTTCACAAGAAAAACTAAAATATATTTCTCCCCCCTCTCTCTTATAATTATGGCCCCTTCAGTTTCTTCAAATTTGAGGGATTCTCAACTGCTTCTTCAAATTGGGGCTTCTTCAAATCAAGGTCTTTTATGATTTTGAAGATTTTTCAATGGATGTGGGGGTAATACCGTTTCTTACTTTTTGTCAATCTCGCTTTCCCTCCCTAATCGTAGGTATCGTCTTCGTCTCTCTCTCTCCCCGTCTCTCTTATTTCTTCAAATTTGGGTTTGATACTTGTCAAATGATTTGGTTTGAGGCTTTTGTTTAATAGTTCAATCGATTATTTAATCGATTAATTTCTTGGACTTAATGGGTTCTTTGATTTAGTTGAATTGATTTGGTTCTTCACTTAAATTTCTCTCGACTTTAACTAATTACGGGGTCTCGAGCTTTTATTTCCATACTCAAATTCTACTTTAATGTTAGTTGTGAAAGTTTAAGAGACCTAATTTCAGGTATTTTTCTCATTTGTTTTCTTTGAGCATTGTAATGTGGTTTCTATGAGCGAAGTATTTTGGGGATATTTGATTTATTTAATATCAATTTAAGGTGGTTTCTATGAGCAGGAGCATGTTTCTCAACATAGTCAGGTCAGTAGCTTTTCTAATTTTTAATCAATGGGTAGTTATACATTAATGCATACTTCAGTGTTTGTAAATTAAGTCATTATCTCTGTATCAGGCTGATTCGTTGATTATGTTGTCGTTTGAGTGTTCGAGCTCTACAACATACTCGATGCTTTAAATTAATAAGTTGTTGGTAATATATATGCCTTAAATGAAATGGTTCTCTTTGATGACACCTGCTAACTATGTATATATATGTGACTTTATGTTTCACACACACATGCTAATTGTGATTAATGGTTCGTTTGTCACACTTTATTTGACTCATGAACATTCCTGAAGTTAAGTTATAGTTCTTTCATTTCACACTTTATTTTCTTGGCTTAACTGGAATGTGTCTCTTTGATGACACCGGTTAATTTTGTTCATATATGTGACTTTATAGTTTACGGTATCTTTTACTTCTTGAGACAGCATCACAGATCTCTGAGCGATTAATCTGTAAATTTTCATCCATATGAAAAGGAAAAGAACTTTAGTTTCAGTATATGAATTTGACTGGATTGAACTGAATAACTGTTAAGATTTTGTTTTGTAATCTCTTTTATTTAAATATTTCTTGGTGGCACTGTTTCACCAGATGTTTATGCTTTGGTAGTTACTTATTGCCTATAAATTATCAAACTTGATTGGAAATAAGATGTATTTTAACAATTTTATGGGTGAATACTATAGTAAATTAGTAATGAACTTCTGGTGCTGTTAATGCATTCAAACAAACAATATGGATCACAGTTCCTGGAATGAATCTGCATTCATATATCTTGCCTTGTCCTTCACAATTTTAAAAGTTAAAGATTGGACTCTGCATTCCCTCTCAAATATCGTTCTTTGTTATTAATTATTCTCAGGCTCTTAGCTTAATAATGGATTCACAATGTAGCTTTAATTCAAGTATGTTTCATTGGCAGTGGTGTGTACATATATTCAATACATTCGCTACATAAAGTGAACATGCAAAAATAAAATGAGTTCATCATTGAAGTGGGATTTCAGCTTTGCAAAAAGATTATTCAAGAAAAGGCCGTTGTATGGAAGTCAAGGAACTACCAGACAACATATACTGCCAAGTAAAAACTAATTATGTGATGTACCTGAAATGATCAAATGGTTTAAAGTCTCGTAAATATTTTATTTACGAGATACATCACGTTATAGCCTTATAGACAATAAAAATGACAGTCTCGTAAATATTTTATTTATCTTTAGGTGCTAGTTATACTTAAATATAATTTTACAACTTGGTTTTTGATACATTGATCCCTGCTAATCACAGTAACAGTTACCCTCTTCCGACTCATGCAGACTACTACATGCTTTGATAGTTTGTAGTAGTATGTATTTTCGTGTTGGTTGTAGGTCTTGATGATCTTCCCAGTAGATCAGACCCTGACCAGCCCTTGAAATGAAACATTATATGTAAATGAAGAGTACTAGTTTGATCCACTTTAATTTAATGTTTTCCAGTGTAAAAACACTGCTATTCTTGGAATTTAAGTTATTATAATTCTTTTTAGTCCTCAAAACTCCCCTGAATTATATGTTCAAGGATCAGAAGGTGATCTGGTTATATGTTGAATATTATTCTCACATTATGACATGGCCATAGAAAAAGTATTATTCAATTATTCTTCACTCTTTCACGTTTTAACATTCTCATATATTTCTTAATTTATTCCCTAGAATCTACTTCAAGCAATGAAATAATGACAAGAATGACTACATTCGTGTCTAACCACACATCCCATTCTTGGAGCAAGCACAAGGTTTTGGTTTGGCTGGTAAGCACACATCTATGTAGTTATAAAAAAAGCATTTTGGAATTTTAAGGTAACATAAAAAATAAGTTACAACTGATCTATCTTTCTGTTGCATTAGCAAGCTAAGGCAACATATAAACAAGTTAAATCACGATGTTGTCTTAGGCACCAAAGATGTTACCTTAGATCCCTAAGGCAACATGGAAAAGCCTATATTTAAAAAAAATATTACCTTAGCTTAAAAGTGGGACAAGAGCAACATATTTACCCCCTAATGCAGCAGGCATTTTATGGTGTAGTGAGTCATATCGAGAAGTCATTCGAGAACTCTATAATGAATTATCGACAAGTCAAAAATAACTTATAGAGAAGTATCAGAGATATTGACAAGTCATTTCTGCAAAAGAGAATACAGAGATGTCGATAAGTAAAATTGAAGATGTGAATATGGGAGATATCGACAAGTCTTTTCTACATGCAAAAATTCAGAGTTCTCGACAATCCAAATTCTCTTATCGAGAACTCAGAGACTTCGATAAGTCAAAATAACTATAGAGAAATAAGAGATCTCGATAAGTCATTATACTTATCGAGATGTCGAGTTCTTTATATAACAAACTGGAGATCTTGATATAAACCTCAAGTACAAACTGTAGACCAGTTAAAGGTCCAAGATTATCAATCAACAAATAAATCAATCATTGATTTGAAAAGTCTACAAAAAGTAGCTTGAAGAGTACAAGATCAAAGGCCAAGATTAACTTACAAAGTAAAGTCATGCACCATTTGCAAAGATACACTATGCCAGAAATAGAAATATTTAGTTAACTTAAAATAGGGTTTAGTACATGCTATTGCATGCTGTGTAAAACCTATGTTTACTGTTCTATAAAGTAAACACTGGATGCTTTATTTTAAGTGTAACAAATAGATCTAGAATTTCTTGTAACTCTCTCAAGATAGAAGCTGAGTTCTTTATCAACAAAGAACCCATAAATTTGTAGCAAGACATACTTAATTTTAATATAAACTTAAGTGAGTTTTGAAGATAGTGGGTTCATGTTCATGTTTCATTATTTATGTTAAAACACTTTATGTCTTCAAGTTAGGCTACTTTATTCACCACATCTATAACAGTTCAAAAAGCTTAAAAATAATCCAACACCCCCCTCTATGTTATATTTATTACCTAACAATTTAATATAAAGATATTAGCTCTTTATATGTTTAATTAACAACTTTGAAACAATGTTCCTCACCCCGGAAATGTTAGGGTACATGTAGCATTAAAAATTAGTCTAAGCATATGACAAGTTTAGAAGAAAATTTTCAAGAAACTCGTTCTTGCTCACTCAACAAAAGTGAAGCAAACTTTGAAAAAAAACAAAAGGGAAGCAAACATGTTAGTGAATGAACTGAATCAATTTTTACCATAACTTTGTACAGCAAAACAAGTCATATTCATAATTTTTATATTCTATATATTGTTTATAGATTTGTTATACTAAAAAGTTGTATAAGGAAATGAGTCCAGTGTGTAAAGACCCTCAACTTTATTTTTTGCTAATACAAAGGGGTGAATGCATTTGTGATTTATATAAGTATTTGTTTTTTTGAATCTTTTAATATAAATATATGATAAACAAAATACATGAACCATGAATTCGTAAGAAAATAAGGTGTGATAATTGAACGATTTTATTTATTTTACTATAAGGTGACTTCACCATACAGTTTAACTCCATTAATTCACTTTGTTATAAAGTGATTTCACATAATACTTTTTTGGCTTTACTCTTATATTATTATAGAATATTAATTAACTCAGTTTCCTACAGGGTGATTTCATCATATAGTATTGTTGACTTTCCATATAGACTATTAATTCTTAGCCGAAGCTAAAATAAATTACAGTTAGTAATCCAAAATTCAATTACAAAGATTACAATCTGAACGAGCACCTAAAAGTGGAAGTCCAAAAGTCAATCTACTATAATCCTAATTACTCAAACCCCAATCCTATCCAACTTGAATCTTATACGGAACGTGATATTTGTAAGTAATGTGATATATAGCCCAACAAGAAAACCATCGATCCAACTAGCATGACAAGTAACATATAACATATAACGATAATCTATATGATATGATAAATGAAATAAATTATTTCGAGATATATTCTTATTTTTATACGATGCATACATTACATATAATCACATAACAATAATAATTCAAAATCTTTAATCCATGCCACGACCACAACAACACGGTGATAACTGTCCTAAATTTTCTAAAACTGTCAGTACAATCCGGTGACTATGGTCCATAGTTCTTATTTGATATTTTCACAAATCATGGCATAATATCGTATAGACACCACACATATACAACAATACAACAATACATACACTATAACACCTAAAACTTTCAAATATATCATCACCTAGGCCATGTTTTGGTAATCAAGTATAAACGCACAACATACAATTTTGAAAACACTAGAAAGATTGATCAAAAACTTACTTGTAAACCTGACCCGATCTGAAAGTACTCGATTTTGACCCTCTAAATGACGTTTTCTTGGAAAACAGGAAAAAACAAAGTTGTAAATTTAATACTTTTTTATTAATCTAATTCTAAAAAATATAGAATATTACAACAACTTTATGTAGTTGTAGTTATATTGCTTATTACTTATTTAACTTATTATCATTTTTTGTAACTACATTATTTTTTACAACTTTGTTGTGCCCGAAATCTTGTGTGGGCTCGATTTAAAGCCCATAAAGAGATTGGGCACAGTTGGTATCGATTAAGATATGGTTAGGTGCAAGTTTTACCAAGACTGATTGGTTTTGGAGGTGCTTATACTATGGTGCAGATAGGAAGCAGAAGCTAGCCAAGAAGTTCATTTGGTTTTCAATAGGCAGACATGGTTATAACAAGTGCTGACCGTGCATCAATAGCTGTCCTTAATGGATATCCGAGGTGTTGGAAGCACCAAAAAGGCTGGACTGGAAAAAAAGCAGGAGCATCAGCTTACTTTTGCTCCCAAAATGAGTGTTCCACTTGGATTGTACCTCCTACAATTAAGCAAAACAACTCCTATCTTCATGGAATGGTTCCTAATCAATTTCTATCACTAAAAACGTGATAAACACTTACAATCATGGAAAACCCACCCACCAAACACACCATCTTACAAGATCCAACAAATCTCCAATAATCATGTTGTTATCAAAATCCTCCAAGAACATTTGGCGTTAGAAGGAGGGGATTTGGACTGTTCTTTTATGGAGGAAAAATTATTGTTATAAGTGTTTATTCATAGTCGTATTAAGATTTCTTGATGAAGGCATTCATGGTGGCCGTTTTCGAGAAGGACTCTACACATGAGTATGGTGGTTACTAAGGCTACACGTTGAGGACGCATCAGGATCCCATGATAACAAGATCCTTACAACTTGTACCCAAGGTGTATACGGAGAAGAACACTGCTGTGATTACAGATGAGACAAAAAAAATATGTGGTGATTTGTGGATTTCTAGAGTTTCTTGACAAAGATGTTCTTGGAGGCTGTTTCCCACAAACGTGAGCACAAAGCAGGATTATTAGGGTTACTTATCTTTGGGAGTCGCTTGACATTTTAGCGTGTCCAAGGACTCATATATCTGAGAGATATATGGTGGTATTTGTGACTGTTTTTGCATTAGGTCTTATGTTGAGCAATTTTTGGTGCTGGATGCATGTTCCAGGAGAAGGTCATTAAGGTGCACAACCACGAGGAGAATTAAAAAGGTTCAGGAGCTATGGGATATAAGGATGCAAAATCGAAGTTGTCATGAGGATATGCATACAAAAGATGGTTGGAATACAACGAGGTTCGGGCGATGGTCGTCCCTTTTTGTTGTTAAAAAATGTGCAGAGTCGAGGAAAAGGGAACGCATTTATAATGGGCATGTAGTTTAGTTTTATGGGCTTTTTTGAAAAATACCCAAGGCTAAAAATATTTTTGCAAAAAATACGGCCACTTTTTTAAAAAATTTGCAAAAATACTTTTTAATTTGCAAAAATACTATTTTTCAAATTTTTTTTGCAAAAATACGGTTTTTTGGCAACCAGAATCAACTACATGCAAACTTTGATGAGTTTCTGCAACTACATGAAACCTCAAATCAAACCAAAAAAATATTGTTCAACTAGTTGCATATCTAGTTGATTCTAGTTGATTTTGGTTGATTCCGTATTTTTGTAAAAAAAATGAGAAGATAGTAAAATTGCAAAAAAACATAGAAAATTTAATATTTTTGGAAATTTTGTATTCATTTTTACAATTTAGTTTTATTATACTCAATTTTACAATTTTATAGTGCGGATATTATATTTTGTATAAAAAGGTGTAGAGGAACCTCATTAGCTGATAAACAAGGAAAAAAGATTATCCTATAATGCTGGAATTTTCTGTCAATAACCAGAGCTACGTTTTTAGTTTTAATATTTTCCTATGGATCATACATATTTTTATATATCATGCATGTACATAAATCTAGTTAAATTATTTATACATGACATGTGGGATTAAGGTTAACAGCGCGTTGCGGAAGGTGCTTGTAATACAAACTTTTGACTGTATCCAAGACAAACAAGAGAAATTTAAAGGATAGTAAATCATTATACAGATTCAAAGAACTAGAAAGATGACTACAATAAATATGTGCATCCATGAAGCTAAGTAAATGGTTAAAGTAAAGGTCCATGTGTATGAACCGAGTATAGGTCCAGATGACATGAAAGCATGTTCATCGAAGGACATCAGGAAGCTTCAACTTTTAAAAGTTTATGGACTATAAAAGTTCTTACAAAAGAAAAATAATTGGATAAGGAACTTAATACATAAGAGGATGGATGAGATTTTAGTCCTTAGTAGACTTCTGCTCACAATTCAAGCGGAGGTTCAAGTGACGAATCTGAGGAAGAAGAGGTGCATGCATATCAACCATTTCGATATGGAAATGAAGATGTATCAAGTGAAAAGCCCCAAGAGGCAGGTTTATGTGAATCTTTGGATCTCGGCTTTGTTCAGGTACATACATGTATCACAATAGTGACCATGGAGGTTTATGCAAGTACGAGGAGGAATAGGTATGTATTGTCCACAAAGGATGGAGATAAGGTCATACAACAATGACTTCAAGGATTTACTCCATAGTTAAAAGTTCAAGCCAATTCGTAGCTAAAGCTTGTTGCATATAAGCCCAAGACTCGAAGTAACTTCAACAATAAGCTTCATGCTCACCCTTTGAAGGTTCATTGACATTATGGAAGGAAGGTCCAAAGCTACATGAAAGGTCAAGGCATAGAAGCTTTTATGCCATATTTGTGGCATAAATGTGCAAGGTTTGAGGTACAGATTCTAATTCTTGAATTCACCTATCACCAGAATATATTACAGTTATCTTATTTTATATTCCCTCTTGTACTGCGTGATTTTGATTTTATATAGTAAGTATGTCGGATAATTAATTTTATGGTTTGAGATTTTTACATGCTCATATGTTCGATCAGTTGAACAACTAGCATGACTATGGAGGTTTAATATGTTCATAGTTTATAATATGGCTTCACAATACTAATATGTTTACAATTGATTTAATTATCTGTTATTTGGTATACTCTACATGGTTTAGGTCAATTATATAGTTTGTTTGTGTATATACATATTTGAGTCCAACTGCACGCTTGAACCTAGTTCTTCACTATAAGTTTGGATTATATTAAAGAACTCGGGGGGTAGTAGGTGTATACCCCATACATTTATAACTTGAACATGGATAAATTTTAAAGGAAATTTGAAATTTAATTGGATTTGAAAGAAACGAGTCTGCATGAATTTTTTTTATAATTGGGCTATATATGAACCTAATTCTCTGATCATAGTGTATTTTATTTATACTATGGGGTATTTTATAGGAATAAGGTCATAATCTTTTTGCATATTCTACTTAATATGTGTATGTTAACATTTGCTAAGTTATAGTGTTCTTCTATGCATGAAAGTGGGTATTGAATAGCTTCATATGGATAAATATACCTATCTTTAGGGGCACACTTGCTAGAATAAGTGTAAAATGATATTATGGTATTTGCTCTTTTGTTTGCTATCTAACATGTTGTGCAAAATACGAAAGTATCTAGAAAAATATATGTGTGTTCAAATGAGCATATGAATCTCTATCATAACAGGTGCATTGAAATCGGGATACAATCCAGAGGTTCAGTGACATTTATAGTTATCTCACATGTTTTGGGAAAGCTCACTTGAGCTTAAGAGGTTCAATGGCATATACTATTGGATGCGTCATTCACCTTCTACTTGATATGTAAAATATACATGCCACATACATCTTGCGGGTTCTCTACTTTTTGGCTACTTACATAGAGATAATAGCCCCCATGTTCACCCATGAATTATGTACCTTGCAGCTTCAAGTATACATGTTCATTCATATTAGGTTTAAGTTGAAGCTGACAGTTTCAGTCAAGAAACTAGGAGCTTCGTAGTGCACTAAAAGTTCAGAAATAAAGAGGTATGAAATAACCTCTCGGTAAATGGCGAAGTTGGATTGAGGTTCACTTATGAACTCATTAAAGAAATAAGCACGAGATGCAAAAGATTCAGGGAAATAATGAAGCTAACAAAAGAATTTTGTTTGAAATGGACTCAGATTTTGAATATGTCAAAAAAAGAAATAAATCATGAAGGAGATGTTCAAATCATTTTCAAAAGAGGTTGTTCTGGTCAAGGGGTAGATTCCCTGATGGTGTGATTGATGGATGTTTCACCTATAAAAGATTAAGAAGAAGACGTACATGAACGTACAAAGAGAGGGGAGGCACTTGTAAGATAATTGGAGGTCTGAGCCAACTCGAAGCTAAATCTGGTTATTGTAAGTAGAAGACTCCACAGATGGTTTCTATGAAGCAATTAATGGAAGCTTCGCGAATAAATGAAACTACGAAGCACCATAGGTATGTTGTAACTTGTGCAAACTAGGAGAGGTCGTAACTCCACAAGTTGGTTTTTTGGAAAGATATTCGGCATTCAAACATGGTAAATCGTTTCAATTATGTTAAGATAAACCTGATGGTTTTCACCTAAAGCTGAGGGTTCTCAGCCAAGAAACGAAGTTTCCACATCCTATCAAAGGAAACTCGGATGGCTCGGGAGGTAACTAGGTTTCCCAATAATCTATCATGGAGGAACTTGAGTCATTGAATGGAGGTCCTTACCTGAAGCTGAAACTGAAGGGAACTTCAACCTTATGGGCTTAATTGCTGAACCGTAATTTAATCGACATAGAAGAGGCAAAGACAAGTCCTACTTTTGTGCTTTTATATATTAATTATTATGCTTGTTTTATGTGCATATAAGAAAATCATTGGAATAATGGAAATGTTTTGATACTCGTAGCTGCCATACTTAGGTCCCTGAGAAGGTTTATTACTATTAATATGCCCGGGGGGATAATACATTACCTCTAGTCGGTAAGATTGCTATTAAGTAATATTAAAAGGATAGCCGACTCATATAATGGTAACTCGATCACTTGCATATTGTATGTTGTCAATTGGCATAACAATTTTGGATAGATTGGAATATAACGTATTTAATTCGAGACTATTTGGAAATCTCTTAGTTAAAAGGGATACGTGGGGATAAGACTAGTGAGTCGAGTTGAGTAATCTTTGTAAACAATGACGAGTAAGCTTACTTAGGTTTAATGGTACAAGGAAAATATATAGTGTAACTTCAGCTTGAGTTGCAAGCATGCCCTGACACCTTAGGTAGGAGGTATAGCACATGGATAATTATCAGGCTAAAATAAGTAAAAGTCGGTTATATGGAATGTAGGAAATTCTTGATAAATAAACACATGCTTATATATTTTGAATATTTATTTTACATGGAGTGTATGGTACATAGTACATGGATCTTAGTTCTTCATTATAAATTATTATATGTTAAAAAACTGGGGGGTAGGGGTATGCACAACTCATATGAAGATGTTGTTAACTGGAATTTTTTTAAAAAATTGATTGAATATAATTCATGACTTGGATTGTTATCACTTATAACAATTAAAAATATGTATGTAATGGCATTTGCAAATAAAATCTACTATGTTTGACAGGTGCATATGCATACTAGTATCTCGAAAATATGAAATGCTAGCGATCACGTTTTAGCTTGGACTTGCTTGACACCGAAAAGGAATCAAATAAATTATCATAACTTGGAATTAAAGATAGCTACAGGTGTATCTTGGAAGATAGCTACATGCATAGATAGAAATTGAGCTACAAGTGTAGCTTGGATTCCAATAGCTACAGGTATAGCTTGAAATTGGAATTGGTTACAACTTGTTTGCAGCCCAAAATTGGAAGCACGTAATATAATTTAGTTTATAGACGGATTACATCATGTATGGACTATAAAATATGATGTACGCAAAGGCTTGCATAATTGCATTAATATTCACATATGGATTATATGTGGAGAATATGAATGAACATACTTTTTGGATGTACGTAAAGGATTGTATAACTGGATTTATAATCAAAAATGGATTGTATGTGAAAAGTATGGGGGAATGTACCTCGTGGATGTATGAACTGGCTAATAGAGATCTTATTTCAGTTTTTGGTAATTATTCTTGGATTTTTGGATATATGACTTGTATGAATGCATATTGTAAAGGATAAATATTTATTATGGGATATGGATAATATATGTAGGTATGTCTAATGATGCATACCTCAAAATTGTTATGGTTTGTAAAATAAATGACGTGGAAGTACAATGAAAATTTGGAAAGAATATAATTCTTGGAATTGGAAGGATGCACGCAAGGAATTGCGTTCTTGGATGGAATGGTGTATGGTTGATATACCCAAAGTGTACGGTTTATACATAAGATGTACAGTTTCTACATGGGAAGACCGAAGAAAATTTATCTTGCGTGACTCCCTTTGGGTTGTAAGGCATTACTTTTGCAAAAACATGTATTTTGATATGTGGGAAAAGGATGAATCTAAGTAAATACCTGATTCTTCTATTAGGAATTCTTGGGTTTATGAACCTTGATGGATAGGTTCGTATGAAAATACGAGTCTATATGATTTCCACATGTGCATGTCGATCTCAGGGAAGCTGAGCTAGTGTAAATTCGGTGAAGTTTTGTATAAATACGGTCGGAGGTCAGGTACTTGCACAGGGAATAGGGGGTTGTGAGAACGCTATTAAGTTCAAGGGCTTACGAGGATGTATGTTCAGGTTCAAATATGAACCTTGAAATAAAAATTAGAATTGTAATTGGGATTAAAGTTGGAGGTAATCATGAGACTATAGAAGATAGCAGGAAAAGATAAGAGGTAATCTAGATCTTTTCTATTTCTGAAGTTGTTTCATTGAATATTGTATGCTTGCATACGTAGAGTAGATTTAATAAGTTGATTAATCACGATAGAACCTTATAATTAATTTTAAAAAAAGTAAAAGATTTTTTATGTAAATTTGAGCAAATCTATGTAAGTAATGGTGAGTAAGCGAGCTTAGATTTATTGTTATGTGTTAGGATCACACTATAGCTTGAGTCAGAGGTATTTTCTTGATCAGGTACATCGAATATGAAGCTCACACTATGAACCTCTTTTTGACTTGGCATTTTTTTAAAATAAGATTAGTGTAGAATTGGTTTGCACTAAATAAAGAGTTTTAAATGTACTTACTTAACCTTACTAAATTTTATTTGGTAGAGTCATGTTAGGTACTTTTATGTGATAGAACCTAATCATTAGGAGCCAACTTGAAAAAAAAATTGTACAAGTTAGAAAAATATTTTTATTTGAAAAATACATACTAGGTTGAAATCTTCACATGAGAGTTGAGACGTTAGCAAGCATTTAATGGGTTATTTATAAAAAAAAATTACATTGTATAAGTTGTAATAAGGTCACATGTGTGAATCTGTACCTTAGAGTAAAAATTCATAGATATTCTCATTTTGGGTAAGGTAGAATCCGTAATCGACCTTGTAGTATGGATATTTCAGCATAACCAATTTACAGGTTTGGTTTTGTATAAGGAAACTATAGCTTAGAAAAAATGTTAACTCTGTTTTTAACATTATGTGTTGAATAAAAGGAAAGATGTGAACTTACATTATAGCAACTAAATTCTTGTAAGTATAAAAATATATTAACTAGGTTATAATTTTGATTTGAGAAATATTAAGTAATTGAATTAAGAATAATTAAAAACTAAGGAAATGGGAAGAGTAAAAACCAGGGTTATGACGAGAGTAGAGTTTGGTACATGACTAATTTCTTTAATAAAAAGGTTCATTTTGTTAGGTATTTGAGTTCTCCTTATCGTAGGAACCTCAATGTCTTCTAAAGTTGCATTAGTGTTTGATTGGCCTCTGAGTAAAGCAAATATCTCTTTCAATACTTGATCTCCTCTAAGTCAATTTCATGATTTTTATTCTACAAATATCTTTTTAGCTATTGAATTTCAGAATCTTTGTAGTAGAGAGTTGTGTTCGTCCTCTCACTTTTAGAGTTTACATGAACTGATTTGCTTCACTTAATCACAGTTCGAGTCATTACCATTTGAGTAATTTGAGTTATTATAATCACATTATAAGATTTGATTAGGCTTCTTCATCTTCCACCTTTGTCCTTCCACTCTACCTCTTTTAGATTGGATAGTGGACTTGGTTAAAGTGCACTAGGTCAATAAGTTCATCTCTATTCTTTCTCCTTCTTGGTTAAAGTGCACTAGGTTAAAGTGCACTAGGTCAATAAGTTCACCTTTGCCACCTTTTTTGTCTTTATCAATTGCATCATTATAGCTATAGCTAGGAAGTGTAACTTGTGCATTGTATGTCTCCATTCTTTATGCTTCAAAGTGATTTGCCACCTTTTTTATATTTATCAGTTTCATCATCATACTAGGAAGGGTAACTTGTGGACTTACGTAGATTGAGCAATTTTAGCCCTGTTTTTGGTATCTGTTTGGCATCATCATCCAACAAAATTATAATATTCATTGTGGTTAGAAGTCCTTCATTCAGTTGATTAGAAATAGCCCTGTTGGTTGTTTTAAAAAAAATAAAATTCACTAAATTCGTAGAAAGAATATGAGTTGGGCACCAAATTAAACTTTTCAATTTTTTCAACATTAGATACAGAAAATGAAAATTAAGCACCTTGGAACAGTTATAAAAGGAAGAAAGTAATATATATGTTTGAAGCTAATATATCTAAATTGTATTACCACTTTTATGCATTAGAAATCATTAAAGATTGAAAAATTTATTTCATATTATTTTGGAGGATATTCAATTTGAATTAGTTATTATTTAAAAAAATTGAAATTGAATAAAATTGTAAAAAAAAAAATTAGTTTCCCTATTAAATTAAGCTTTTCATTTTTTTCCACTTGAGAAACTCTATATTAGGCAACTAAGAAAAGATTTAAAAAAGGGAAATAAGTGTTCATCATTTTCTTATCTCTTAGTATTTAATATTTAATTGTTTAAATCATTTTATGCATACATTTACATTGGTAGAAATTTGGTAAAACTCATATTTAGGCATGCCTTTTTCTTTTTAGGTTCTTCAATTTTTATTTGACATAGAAAAATACATAAAGATTCCAATTTTTTTAAATAGATATGTAAAAATGTTAGACAATGAGGAAAAGTTAAAAAATAAAGAGAAAAAAGAAAAGAAATATAATCTTCATTATTCTAACCCATTGATACACCCATGTTTTATTCAATTGATTGCAGTTATTTTTATTGAGCAGAACTTTGGTAAATTAGTAACTTGCAACGGAATACACTGTCGTATGTTAGGAATTGAGACCTATTTACGATGGAATATGTGATGAACAACTGTCATAAGTATGTATTTTCAGAATGGCCAAATACTGATATTTCAGTTTCCGGTCATTTTCAGCTTCCAATTTGAATTCTAAACTTGTATAATGCAATCACAAACTAGAAACTTTTTTTTGTGGTAAATGAGGATTAAAAAGAGAAGGATATACAAAGAGTCAAAATCTCTTGGAACAAACCACCAAAAGACAAGAAACGAAACACATCTAAAAGACTAGGCAATACAAAAAAAAAACCAAAAAGACTTAATTAACAACTAAAATGAAATCTCCAAGAACAGAAACATCACTGTGGAGACAGCCTAAACAAAGGAACAACCCAAACCAAGGACTCCGAATAGAGACTAGAAGCGAAGCAAATCCAATCAGAGAAATCCTCCAACCAAGCTAACACCGGATAAAACAACAGCATCTCGGACTCCCTAAGATAAAAACCATCACCTGCATTCGAATGACACCAAATGCAGCAAAGAACCTCAAAAAAACGGACTCCATTGGCTCATCCAGACCTCAAGAAATAGCCTATCGCACATTAAAATATCACACATTGTCACTTCCTCTTAGCCTACCCGAAGCAGATTCTTTAGGAAGCTCTCGGATTCCAACTTCACAGCTAATCAAAGTGTAACTGATTAACACATACAAAAAAGATATTTTTATAGTCACCAAAGTCACCCCTCCATTTCCATAGGCATATCATAAAAAAAACATTTTTGCTATATTATAGTATTCACCGTAGACATATACAACGGCTTAGACGCAAGCCTCACAAAAATATGCACCAATTTTCTAAGTTTGCATTAACCTCGCCTGTGGACTCACCTATCAGCACAATGGCGTCAGCAAAAGCATTTCACCAAGACACATTAGCTTGGGTATTATGAGTAATTAATTCGAAAAAACTATATATAACAACAGACTTAACATTGATTGCTGTTTAAGTCCCATCTTAACCGAAAAATAAAGAGTATCTCATATTGTGCTCTTAACACATTTCTGTATCCCCTGAATATATCTTGTATAATGCCTACATATAAATGAGAAACCCATTGAGCTTATAAACAACGTCATATATTTTTTACAATGTCATAATCCTTTTAAAGATCTATGAACACCAAACGAATATATTTACAACGCTCTCAATATTCTTCATAAGACTACGAAGATGATGAATTGCCTTAGTTGTTGTTCTACTGGGTATGAAATCAAATTGATTTGTTAAAACTTCTATGACCCTTCTAAGTCTCAAATCAATAACATGTTCCCAAAATTACATTTTATAACTAAGAAACTTAATACAATGGTACTTACTACGATTTGAGCATCAACCTTGTTTCTATAAAAAGGTACCACAACACTCAACCGCCGATCATTCAATATTTTAGCCATCCAAAATATAACATAAAAAGATATGTCAACCATCAAATACTAGGTTCATCCAAATAGGGCCATACCTTAATCAGAATCTCATCCACACCGACTGCGTTAAACCTATCCATCATGCACAAGGATGGTCTTACTTCATCATGACTTAGACCGATGTCAGTCTCCATAATGTGATTCTTGTCTTGGTTCAATACAAATTCACGTACTCTGATTGAATTAAATAACTTATTAAAATATCGACTCCACTTCACCTTAATATCATCAACATGCAATAAAGCATGGTCACCATCTTCCTTTATATATCAAACCGAACTTAAATCTTATCATCTCTTATGATACATTTTTTCAAGCTTAAAAATTTAATTCACCCACTCATTTGTGTTGATACGTGGATACTTCTGCATCCATTATTGTCATCTTTGCTACACGTCAAATATAATAGACCATTATTGTCAACATTTTTTTCTACATCCCCCCTCATGCATGAAACAACTTTGAAGCAACTCCTGAAGTTCTTCGGCCTTGAACCCTTTCAAATTTTGTTAAAGTAATCTTTGCCCGACAATCCTCATATTGGCAACCAAATCACCACTTTCTAACAGTCGATGTTGTAAAGCACATGCTTCTTTTGTAAAAACCTGAAATTCTAACCAAATCTAATATCATTATCTTGTATAAGTACATTACCAATTTGGGTGGCATGCCCCCCACTTCTAAAAGTAATCATATTATCATCACTCTTTCAAAAATAAGAATTAACAATCACTAAATCGCGCGCTCTCGCAAATTCTAAACAATATAATCCATTTTCATTAATAACACCAATATCAGAATACCATGAATGCCATGATAGTCATCCACTCGACCACCGATATGATCATTAAAGTTCACAATGATAAATAAAATTAGTCATTTTGGATACTTCGAACCAAATAATCCAAAAAGTGCCAAAACTCTATAAATTCAATATCACTGAACTTGACTTGAGGAACATATACATATACCACTATTGACGGGGGAATTTGGTAACAACAAAGTTTGAGGTTTCTTGCTGGAATCAAGATTTGTGATGGTGGTTTTTCACCGGAAAATAAAGCAGTGTGTGGTGGTTGTGTGTTAATTGGTGGATGAGTTTGATTAAGGTAAGTGGTGGCTCCTTATCATCTCTCAACTTCTTACCCTCTCGATGTGCCTATGTACCCTTTATATTGGGATAAACCCTGACATAGTTATTGGGGAATAAGAAATCTAATGGGCTTAGACTTCTCATTCCTGGACCTGGTAGAAGTCCCTCCAGAATACATCTTCCGCTAGCTTTAGGATTGTCCAACTATGAGGTTCGACCGCGAATGCCCGAGGCTTGCTCATAATCGTATAACTTCACGAATAGTACATCTCCCTGTGCAAGGATAACACTCCACTAAAACTATTTCCCTTGATTTACGAACGTAGGTCTAGCCACTTTTCACCCCAAATTTTGGACACGTCCCTGTCCGCCAAATTAGGATAACCCACCAGATAGCAGGGCAGATGATCGCAAGCTCTTGGGTGTAATGTGCAGGATGACTCTAAAGTTCTCCAACGATAACACCTGTTGAATACAAGAATAAAACTCCCAAAGAACATACCAATACGCATCCCCAACAAGGACATCGTTTTAATACAAGAGAATGCTTCAATCATCAGGCATACCCATAGAGGTCCTCAAGCTTTTCACGAACATCCCACTCCTTGACCGACTCAAAAAGGGAATTCTACAAAGAATACCTGCAATAAATATATTAGTAAAAATAATCCTTCATTGTTCCTTCACTGCTTGCACTGGTCCTAAATGAGAAGAAGCACAGAATGCCTATGTAAATCCAAAGCCATGAATTCCTTTAGGCCAGGACGCGTCCTCACCTTGTGAAATGCACACCCCTTCCCTATATTATTACTCATACACGTGGACATTCAATCTCCTTCCCTTCACTCCTTGAAGGGGCGTCCAATGGGCGTCCGATACCCTAGACACGTCCTTGATGCATTGAGATTTCCTCCACATCCATTTGCATTGTAACCTTCATCTCAAAAAATCCATATTACATAGTCTATGCAATGTTGGACACGTCCTACATATTGGGTGCGTCCTCCCTTCGTGCGTTGCAGTCTAATCCTTCATTCTTTTTCCCCAATTTGATATTAATTGACCCCTTCTTGACCGGAAATAATCCATAACCAAATTTTGGCTATAACAGCCATTGTTCCAACTATTGTCCGAGTAATTCATTTTAGATACCTGCTTCTACCACCACATCATTTGACTTCAACTACTTTTTCCTTGAGGTTTGTAGATAACAATATACCTACACCACCCAGTTAATTAACTAACCCTGAATGACAAAGTTTAAACATAATTTCCTCTTTAGTATGTTCCTCTTCCATTTAGCTTCTTAAATACAAGGCACATCCATTTTTCTTTATTGGTAATACATCGACCAATTCAATTTTTTTTGAAAATGTTCCTACATTCAAACTAGCAAATCGTAACCCACCCCCTGTGTACGAATAAACACATACAAAAATCAAAAACCAATTGAAAGAGGGAAGCAGCACAATACCGTGGGAAACTGTTGAAGATCTTCCCTAAAAAGCTTATCCAATGAGAATTAATGGTGTGTTCTTCTGTTAGCCCGATCATTATCTTCTCATCGATTAATATATCTCTGGTACAGTTTGTGTACAAGATGTTATACTTCCAATATAATTCTAGAGCGATAAAGTAAAATAAAAAAGGGAAAAAAATTATGTATGAAATAGATGTATAGATGGTATATATTTAGGATATTACTACTTCCCTAAAATTTTATTTGATATATGGATAGTGGTTGATTTTTGTACATAAAAAAATAAATAAGTATGATTGGATATTTGGTTGTTGGTGAATGTTGTAGGAGTGGATTTGGAAGCTTAGGAAAAAATGACTAATTGATCTAAATAATTTATGTAAATAAAAAATTATAAGAACCTTATCAAAAGTTGTCGGCCCTAATCAATTATAAGAACCTTATTACCAGAACATTTCTACGGGGCCCAAAACTCCTTTAAAGATGAGTACAAATGTGTTTTCCTTATATTAGGCTATTGATCTTACTTAGGCGGACGAGCATATAATGCTGATAGACAAAACCTGGCTATTTTTTATGGTGAATGGTCACATGCGAAATAAGTATAAAAGACAAATATGCACTTTCAATGCTACTTAATTCTTTATTGAAATAAGTATGAAAGACAAATATACACCGTCAAAGCTACTTGATTTTTATTGAATCAAACTGAGATACTAGTACCCAATGCCAGAGAGAACATGTCGTACAAAATAGCAACTGAACACCTAAAACCCGTAGAAATAGTCAACCACTAACTTTATTCACTTTAGCTCCCACTAAATCGGTAACCACGCCATGACCACATCTAATCTTACTAGATCAGACATACACATTAACAAATAAACAAATGACAGACAAAATATAATAAACTAATTTTAGTTTAGATTAATTAGTAAAAAGCTCCCCATTAATCTAAACTAGATTAAGCAGAACGTCTAATTCGAAGCAAGGACCTCATGTTTTCAAACTTAACAGCCGTGAGAGCTTTGGTAAAAGGATCAACACGCTGTTCTTCAAAGCTCACATGTTTCACAACAATTTCCCCATTCCTAACACACTCCCGGATAAAATGATAAAGTATGTCTATATTTTTACTTATGCCATGAAACATCAGATTCTTGGCCAGATCAATGGCCAATTTGTTATCAATGAATACAGTTACCGAACCAATACTGTAATTTGTAATCTGCGATAGTAACTTTCTCAACGACACAGCTCGACAAGCAGCTCCTGTTGTTTCCATAAGCTCGGCCTAATAGGAGGAGAGTGCCAAACAACTTTTTTTTGAGATGAACAAGTAGTTAGACTGTCATTAAGATAGAACACCATACCTCCGGTACTTTCCCTGTCCTCTAGGTGTCCTATAAGGTCGTTATCCGAATATCCAATTTTCACTTCATTATTTTTATTTCTCGATTACACCAGCCCAAATCCCATGTCCCCTTTACATATCAAAGAATACGCTTAACTGCTGCCAGATGCATCTATGTGGGTTTTTCCATAAACCTACTTATGATGCCTACCGAGTAAGCTATGTCTGGACTGGTATGAACCAGGTATCTTAGTCCCCCACTAGGCTTTTAAATTCAATGGAATTCACCGTTATACCACCCTCGTCTTTGTTAATAACTTCCTTGGGTGCATTGGAACTTTAGTCGAGTTACAATCCATCAACCCAGCTTTGACAAGAACTTTTTCACAAATCCTGACTGCTTTAGTTGAATATTGCCTTCCCTTTGCTCAACTTTTATTCCTAGATAATAAGTTAACTTCTCCAAGTCTGTCATATCA
This sequence comes from Apium graveolens, assembly GCF_009905375.1. Lineage (NCBI taxonomy): Eukaryota > Viridiplantae > Streptophyta > Magnoliopsida > Apiales > Apiaceae > Apium > Apium graveolens. The sequence goes on from NW_027419054.1 coordinate 82,108, forward strand.
AATTTCTTTTCCATCTATTTCTTGCACTCTGCAATATCTGCAATACTAGATTCAGTCACCAGCAGATAATCTACATAAACTTCGATGATTAACACATCCTTCCCTGAATTTATCGTATACACCACTTTTTCATAAGCAGACCAAACAAATTCAAGTTACTTAAAACATTGATTCAACTTTGAGTACCACGCTCTCGGTGCTTAACGGAGCTCGTACAGAGCTTTCAACAACCTGTAGACAAGATGCTCCTTCCCTTTCTTTTCAAACCTTTCTGGATGTCAAACATACACCTCCTCCTTGATTTGACCGTTCAAAAAAGTTTGTTTTACGTCAAGATGATGGACTTGCCAGATTCCTTTTTCCGCAAGAGCAAGAAGTAAGCGAATTTTTTCGATTCGAGTAATTGGTGCAAACACCTCGTCATAATCTACGCCTTATTTTTGTACATGTCCCTTGGAAACGATTCTTGCCTTGTGTTTTATAATATTCCATCAGAATCTCATTTGATCTTGTAAATCCACTTTAAACCAATGGGTTTTCGACCTTATGGAAGTTCCGTTAATTCCCAAGTGTCATTTTTCTCAACAGCTTCCATCTCAACTTGAATTGCTTTCTTCCATTCACTCTATTTTTTTGCTTGAGTGTAGTTTGCTAATTCATCTACTCCCATCAAGAACAATTCTTCATCCTCTAATTAAGTTGGTTCAGTATCAGCATAAATTTTAGAAAGGGACCTGAAATTTTGGGCCTCATCCTCGGATCCAGGACTCGTTAGAGATTTGGTGGTGCTTGGTGTATCCCTCTCTGGTTCACCTCCATGAGTTTTATCAAAATTTCGATCAATTATAGTTACACTGAACATTTGGGTTTGATTTCCGTTGGGGTTTGTTTTTGTGCCCCTGTACCACAATTTCTATTCTTCAATTACCACGTCATGACTAACATAAATTATTTCCGCCTTATGATCCTTGCCAAGATAAATAACCGCTTTACTTCTGTTATCGAGTTTTCTAAAATTCACTAGAGTTAGTCTCATATATGCCATACAACCGAACAGTCGCAAATGTTCCATATGTGGTTTTTTCCAAGCCTCATATGGCACGATTCCTGTCACTACACGGGTGGGCACTCTATGGATTAGATACGTGGAATGTCTAACAGCTTCCCCCAAAAATAATTTGGCACATTTTTTTCCTTTAAGAGATTTCGAGACATTTCCACTAGTGTTCTGTTGCGTCTTTCAACCACCACATTTTATTGAGGTGAGTAAGAAGCCGAGTAATGTCCTACAATCCCAGATTCTTCACAGTATCGGGAAAATTCCTTGGATGTGAATTCGCCACAATTGCCTGTCCTGAGTGTCATGATCTTTCTGTCTAGACTGTTTTCAAACAAGGCATAGAAGCCTTTAAAAGCACTGAGGGCTTCGCTCTTATCCTTCAAGAGGTAAGTCCATATAACACGAGTATAGTCATCAATCTACACAAATATATATCTGTTACCTCGAGGAGTAATGGGTGTTATAGGACCACAGAGGTCACCATGGATTTTTTTGTTAGCCTTTGTCGCAGAAAAATTAGTCTTGCCAGGAAAAGTTTGTCTGGTTTTCTTTGACATTAGACACCGACAACACACTTCACCAGGCTGGTTGATCACTGGCATTCCGTTGACCATATTAGTTATAGACTTCAGCTTCATTGCCTTATAGTTGACATATCCCAATCGAGAATGCCATAACTTGTTGTCATTCACGCAGCTGGCCATTAAGCACTCAGATTCACCGCTATATATAATCAATTTGTACAACCTATTTATCGACCGCTTTACTTCAATCAGAAGCTCCTCCTTCGCATCACGAACCCAAAGATGTTCCCCGTTGAGGACAATTTTATCCCCACTTTTCAAAAGTTGTCCAAGACTGATTATATTACTTCGTAGAGACGGAATATAGTACACCTCCTGGAGTTTCCTAGTTACCCTATTCTTGTATCTTAATACAATCAAACCCCTACCCTTTATCTGCATTGTCGATCCATCCCCAAATTTAACCTGACCTACCACATTCTCGTCGAATTTGTTGAATTTGGAGCGTTGTCCAGTCATATGATTGTTGGCACCGTTATCCAAGTAGCAGAGATTGGATTCCAACTGCATCTCTTCACCATTTTGACTTAATTTTGGCACGACTTGTGTTTCATTAAGCAGCATATTAACCTTTTCATTTTTTTCTTGTTCCATCACAAGAAATGCAAGTTCCTCATATGAGATTTGCGCTATCTGAGCTTCCTCATTTGCCTCCCTATTACGTCTTGGTTTCTTTCACTCTGCAACATAGTTATCGTATGCACTACAATTAAAGCATCGAATCTTGCCTTTGTCTCGCACTTCCCGAAAGACCTCCTTTCCTTGATACCCCTAATTTGAAATATCATGCCCTCCTCTGTGTGATAGCCTCTTCCACTCTTCGCTCATAAGCAAAAGCTTGATTTCCTCCATTTCCTTTTCAAGTCATTGTTCCTTAGCGAGAAGTAATTGATTTCCTCTTACTTCACTCTGGCCCTTAAGTCTCTCTTTGTGAGTTTTGAGAGAGCATACAGCCTCCTCAACTGACATAGTATCGAGATCTCCAAATTTTTCGATGATAGAGTAAATTTGTAGAAACTTTGAAGGGACTGCACAGAGAATCTTTTTGACTACATAACTCTATGCAATCTCCTCACCCAATGCTCGAATTTTAGTGACCAACCCATTCAGTTTCATGCTAAAATCGTCGACTGTCTCATTGTCTTTCATTGTCATCGACTCGAACTCCACCTTGAGTGTTTAAAGCTTGGTTGTTTTCACTCTTTCATCTCCTTGACAGAAGACCATGATGGCCTCACAAGCTTCCTTAGTTGTTCCCTTATTAGCAAGGGAAAGAAGCACGTCTTCGGGAATTTCCTGGTAGATTGTATCCAGTGCAATCTTGTCTGTCTTGTCATCGACTTCCGTCGTCTTTGGATCCTTTGGTGACACGGCCTCCCAAACTTCATGAGCCTGCATATAGACCTTCATTTTGATGGCTCATACTATGTAGTTTACAAGTGTTAACATAGGATAACTCAAACTGATCGTACTCTTCTTGGCTTTTCTTGTCTCCATCAGTTGCACCCTTGGCATATACTTGGTTATCCACTTAATAACCTAAGCTCTGATATTAGATGTAGGTGAAAAAATAAATCGCATACAGTTAAATATGTGTTTGTAAAGAACTGGACATATTCAAAACAAATTCAGCGAAGTTACTTAATTTTTTATTGAATTAAACTGAGATTCTAATACATAATGTCAAGGAGAACATGTCCTACAAAATAGCAACTGAGCACCTAAAACTCCTAGAAACAGTCAACCACTGACTTTATTCACTTCAGCTCCTACTAAATCTCTAACCACGCCATGACCACATCTAATATTACAGATTAGACATACACATTAACAAATAAACAGATGAGAGACATTATAAAATAAACTAATTTGAGTTTAGATTAATTACTAAAAAAACATGTCGTATTCATAATTTTTAAATTCTATATATTATTATATATTTGTTATACTAAAAGGTGGTATAAGGAAATGAGTCCGGTGTGTAAAGAACCTCAACTTTATTTTTTGCTAATACATAGGGGTGAAATTATTTGTGATTTATATAAGTATTTGTTTTCTGAATTTTTCAATATAAATATATGATAAACAAAGTACATGACTGATTAACACGGTTGGCAATAAGGTGTAATATTATTGTAGGGTTTTATTTATTTAACTATTAGGGGACTTCACCATATAGTTTAACTCCATTAACTCATTTTGTTATAAAGTGATTTCACATAACAATTTATTGACTTTACTCTAATATTATTTTAGAATATAAATTAACTCAGTTTTCTACGGGATGATTTCATCCTATAGTATTGTTGACTTTCCATGCAGACCATTAATTCTTAACCGAAGCTAAAATACAATACAGTTACTAATCCAAAATTCAATTACAAAGATTGCAATGCGAATGAGTTCTTAAAAGCGAAAGTCTAAAAGTCAATCTAATATAATTTTAATTCCTCGAACTCCAATTCTATCAAACTTGAATCTTATACGAAACCTGAAATTTGTAAGTAATTAGCTATAAAATCTAGTAAGAAAAAGTCGATCCAACTAGCATGACAAGTAACATATAACAAATAATGATAATCTATACAATATGATAATTGAAATAAGTTATTTCAAGATATATTTTTATTATTATTTGATGCACACAATACATACAATCACATAACAATAATAATTCGAAATCTATAATCCATGCCCTAACTACTACAATATGGCGATAACGGTCCTAAATTTTCTGAAAACTGTCACTACAATCTAGTGACTACAGTTCTTAGTTCTTATTCGATATTTTCACAAAGCATGACATAAATCAGAGATCCAAAATTATCATATAGACACCATACATATAAAATAATACAACAATACATATACTATAACACATAAAACATTCAAATATATCATCCTGAGGCCATGTTTTGGTAATCAAGTATAAGCGCACAATATATAATTTTGAAAACACTACAAGATTGATCGAAAACTTACCTCTAAACCTGACCAGATCTGAAATTACTCGATATTGACCCTCTAAATGCCGTTTTCTTGGAAAACACCAAACACCAAAGTTGTAAAAAAAATAAAAAGACCTTTATGAAAATTTCAGAATCAATAAATTCTGACTTACGATAAATTTTCTATGAATTTTTATAGGACTGCTGGTTTTTCTATTTAGAAGTTCTACGAATTTTGACAATTAAAAACGAGTATTACGAATATGGCATATTTATAACAATACAAAACCCTATTTTTACCCAACAAGTTATCTATATTAGAATCTAGTCCAAATTTGATGCACATTAGTCTAATTCAAATTTTAAATCCTAGTCCATGTCTAAATTTAATACTTTTTTATTATTCTATTATTAATCTAATTCTAAAAGATATAGAATATTACACCAACTTTATGTAGTTCTAGTTATATTGTTGGACTCAGTTGGAATGGATTAAGATGTGGTTTAGTGCATGTTTGACCCAAGAATAATTGGTTTTGGAGGTTCTTATACTATGGTGCAGAGTACCTTAGGAAGCAGAAGCTAGCCAAGAAGTTCATTTGGTTTTTAGTAGGAAGACATGGTTATAACAAGTGTTGACCATGCATCAATCAAAGTCCTTCGTGGACATGCGAGGTGTTGGAAGCAGCAAAAAGGCTGGACTGGATAAAAAGGAATTGATGCAGGAGCATCAGCGTACTTCTGATGGCATAATGAGTGTTCAACTTGGACTGTACCTCCTACAATTAAGGAGAACAACTCCTATCTTCATGCAATGGTTTCCTAATCGGTTTGTATCACTAAAAATGTGATAAACACTTACAATTAAAGGATAATTACACAGTTTAATGGATATTTACATAGAATTATAGATTAACATGGGCTTTTAATGTCTAGCTGAGTTAGGCCTCTACTAGGCTTTTAAATTCAATGGAATTCACCGCTATACCATCCTCGTCTTTGTTAATAACTTCCTTAGGTGCATTAGAACTTTAGTCGAGTTACAATCCATCAACCCAGCTTTGATAAGAACTTTTTCACAAATCCTGACTTCTTTAGTTGAATATAGCCTTCCCTTTGCTCAACTTCTATTCCCAGATAATAAGTTAACTTCCCCAAGTCTGTCATATCAAATTTCTTTGCCATCTATTTCTTGAACTCTGCAATATCTGCAATAATAGATTCAGTCACCAGCAGATAATCTATATAAACTTCGATGATTAACACATCCTTCCCTGAATTTCTCGTATACACCGCTTTTTCATAAGCAGACCAAATGAATTCAAGTTACTTAAAACATTGATTCAACTTTGAGTACGACGCGCTCGATGCTTGACGGAACTCATAGAGAGCTTTGAACAACCTGAAAAGAAGATGCACCTTCCCTTTCTTTTCAAACCTTTATGGTTGTCTAACATACACCTCCTCCTTGATTTGACCGTTCAAAAAAGTTTATTTCACGTCAAGATGATAACCTTGCCAGATTCCTTCTGACGCAAGAGCAAGAAGTAAGTGAATTGTTTCGATTCGAGTAATTGGTTCAAACACCTCGTCATAATCAACGCCTTGTTTTTGTACATATCCCTTGGAAAGGATTCTTGCCTTCTGTTTATAATATTCTATCCGCATCTCGTTTGATCTTGTAAATCCACTTTAAACCAATGGGTTTTCGACCTTATGGCAGTTCCGTTAATTCCGAAGTGTCATTTTTCTCAACAGCTTCCATCTCAACTTGAATTGCTTTCTTCCATTCACTCTGTTTTTTCACTTGAGTGTAGTTTGCTAATTCATCTACTCTCATCAAGTACAATTCTTCATCCTCTAATTCAGTTGGTTCAGTTTCAGCATAAATTTTAAAAAGAGACCGGAAATTTTGGGCCTCATCCTCGGATCCAGGACTCGTTAGAGATTCGGTGGTGCTTGGTGTATCCCCCTCTGGTTCACCTCTATGAGTTTTATCAAAATTTTGATCAATTATAGTTACACTGAACAGTTGGGTTTGATTTCCATTGGGGTTTTTTTGTGCCCCTACACCATGAATTCTGTTCTTCAATTACCACGTCATGACTAACATAAATTCTTTCCGCCTTACGATCCTTGCCAAGATAAATAACCACTTTACTTCTGTTATCGAGTTTTCTTAAATTCACTAGAGGTAGTCTCATATACGCCATACAACCGAACACTCGCAAATGTTCTATATGTGGTTTTTTTCCAAGCCTCATATGGCATGATTCCTGTCATTAAATGGCTGGGCAGTCTATTGATTAGATACGTGGAATGTCTAACAGCTTCCCCCCAAAAAAAATTTGGCACATTTTTTTCCTTTAAGAGACTTCGAGACATTGCCACTAGTGTTTTGTTGCGTCTTTCAACCACCACATTTTATTGAGGTGAGTAAGAAGCTGAGTAATGTCGTACAATACCAGATTCTTCACAGTATCAGGAAAATTCCTTGGATGTGAATTCGCCACCATTGTCCGTCCTGAGTGTCATGATCTTTCTGTCTGGACTGTTTTCAAACAAGGCACAGAAGCCTTTAAAAACACTGAGGTCTTCGCTCTTATCCTTCAAGAGGTAAGTCCACATAACACGAGTATAGTCATCAATCAACATAAATATATATCTGTTACCTCGAGGAGTAATGGGTGTTATAGGACCGCAGAGGTCACCATGAATTTTTTTATGGGCCTTTATTGTAGAAAAATTAGTCTTGCCAGGAAAAGCTTGTCTGGTTTTCTTTGACATTACACACCCGCTACATACTTCACCAGGCTGGTTGATCACTGGCATTCCGTTGACCATATTGGTTATAGAATTCAGCTTCATTGCCATATAGTTGACATGACCCAATCGAGAATGCCATAACTTGTTGTCATTCACGCAGCTGGCCATTAAGCACTCAGATTCACAGCTATATATAATCAATTTGTACAGCTTATTTATCGACCATTTTACTTTAATCAGAAGCTCCTCGTTCGCATCACGAACCCAAAGATGTTCCCCATTGAAGACAATTTTATCCCCACTTTTCAAAAGTTTTCCAAGACTGATTATATTACTTCGTAGAGACGGAATATAGTACAGTCCTGGAGTTTCCTAGTTTCCCTGTTCTTGTATCTTAATACTATCGAACCCTTACCCTTTATATGCATTGTCGATCCATCCCCAAATTTAACCTGACCTGCCACATTCTCGTCGAATTTGTTGAATTTGGAGCGTTTTCCAGTCATATGATTGTTGGCCCCGTTATCCAAGTAGCAGAGATTGGATTCCAACTGCATCTCTTCAACATTTAGACTTAATTTTGGCACGACTTGTGCTTCATTAATCAGCATATTAACCATTTCATTTTTCTCTTGTTCCATCACAAGCAATGCAAGTTCCTCATATGAGATTTGCGCTATCTGAGCTTCCTCCTTTGCCTCCCTATTACGTCTTGGTTTCTTTCACTCTGCAACATAGTTACCGTATGCACTAAAATTAAAGCATCGAATCTTGCCTTTGTCTCAGACTAACCGAAAGACCTCCTTACCTCGATACCCCTGATTTGAAATATCATGTCGTCCTCTGTGTGATAGCATCTTCCACTCTTCGCTCATAAGCAAAAGCTTGATTTCCTCATTTTCCTTTTCAAGCCATTTTTCCTTAGTGAGAAGTAATTGATTTCCTCTTACTTCACTCTGGCCCTTAAGTCTCTCTTCGTGAGTTTTGAGAGAACATACCGCCTCCTCAATTGACATAGTATCGAGATCTCCAAATTGTTCGATGATAGAGTCAATTTGTAGAAACTTTGAAGGGACTACACAGAGAATCTTTTTGACTACATAACTCTATGCAATCTCCTCACCCAATGGTCGAATTTTAGGGACCAACCCATTCGGTTTCATGCTAAAATCGTCGACTGTCTCATTGTCTTTCATTGTCATGGACTCAAACTCCACCTTGAATGTTTAAACCTTGGTTTTTTCACTCTTTCATCTCCTTGACAGAAGACCTTGATGGCCTCACAAGCTTCCTTAGTTGTTCCCTTATTAACAAGGGAAAGAAGCACGTCTTCGGGAATTCCCTGGTAGATTGTATTCAGTGCAATCTTGTCTGTCTTATCATCGATTTCCGTCATCTTTGGATCCTTTGGTGACACGGCTTCCCAAACTCCATGACCCTGCATATAGACCTTCTTTTTGATGGCTCATACTATGTAGTTTACAAGTGTTAACATAGGATAACTCAAACTGATCGTACTCTTCTTGGCTTTTCCTGTCTCCATCGGTTGCACCCTTGGCAAATACTTGGGTATCCACTTAATGACCTAAGCTCTGATATTAGATGTAGGTGAAAAAATGAATCGCATACAGTGAAATATGTGTTTGTAAAGAACTGGACATATTCAAAACAAATTCAGTGAAGCTACTTAATTTTTTATTAAATTAAACTGAGATTCTAATACATAATGCCAAGGAGAACATGTCCTAGAAAATTGCAACTAAGCACCTAAAACTCCTAGAAACAGTCAACCACTAACTTTATTCACTTGAGCTCCTACTAAATCTCTAACCACGCCATGACCACATCTAATATTACAGATCAGACATTATAAAATAAACTAATTTGAGTTTAGATTAATTACTAACAAAACATGTCGTATTCATAATTTTTAAATTTTATATATAATTATAGATTTGTTATACTAAAAGGTGGTATAAGGAAATGAGTTTGGTGTGTAAAGAACCTCAACTTTATTTTTTACTAATACATAGGGGTGAAAGCATTTGTAATTTATATAAGTAATTGTTTTCTGAATTTTTCAATATAAATATATGATAAACAAAGTACATGACCGATTAAAACGGTTGGCAATAAGGTGTAATATTATTGTAGGGTTTTATTTATTTAACTATTAGGGGACTTCACCATATAGTTTAACTCCATTAACTCATTTTGTTATAAAGTGATTTCACATAACACTTTATTGACTTTACTCTAATATTATTTTAGAATATAAATTAACTCAGTTTTCTACGGGATGATTTCATCCTATAGTATTGTTGACTTTCCGTGCAGACCATTAATTCTTAGCCTAAGCTAAAATACAATACAGTTACTAATCTAAAATTCAATTACAAAGATTGCAATGCGAATGAGTCCCTAAAAGTGAAAGTCCAAAAGTCAATCTAATATAATTCTATTTTCTCGAACTCCAATTCTATCAAACTTGAATCTTATACGAAACCTGAAATTTGTAAGTAATTAGCTATAAAATTCAGTAAGAAAAAGTCGATCCAACTAGCATGACAAGTAACATATAACAAATAATGATAATCTATACAATATGATAAATGAAATAAGTTATTTCGAGATATATTTTTATTATTATTTGATGCACATAATACATACAATCACATAACAATAATAATTCGAAATCTATAATCCATGCCCTGACCAATACAATACGGTGATAACGGTCCTAAATTTTCTGACAACTGTCACTACAATCCGGCGAATACAGTTCTTAGTTCTTATTCGATATTTTCACAAAGCATGACATAAATCAGGGATCCAAAATTATCATCTAGACACCACACATATACAATAATACAACAATACATATACTATAACACATAAATCATTCAAATATATCATCGTTAGGCCATGTTTTGGTAATCAAGTATAAACGCACAATATATAATTTTGAAAACACTACAAGATTGATCGAAAACTTATCTCTAAACCTGACCAGATCTGAAATAACTCGATATTGACACTCTAAATGTCGTTTTCTTGGAAAACACGAAACACCAAAGTTGTAAAAAAATAAAAAGACCTTTATGAAAATTTCAGAATTAATGAATTCTGACTTACGATAAATTTTCTACGAATTTTATAAGATTGCTGGTTTTTCTATTTAGAAGTTCTACGAATTTTGATAATTAAAAATGAGGATTACGAATATGGCATATTTATAACAATACAAAACCCTATTTTTTACCCAACAAGTTATCCATATTAGAATCTGGTCCAAATTTGATGCACATTAGTCTAATTCAAATTTTAAATCCTAGTCCATGTCTAAATTTAATACTTTTTTATTATTATATTATTAATCTAATTCTAAAAGATATAGAATATTACACTAACTTTATGTTGTTCTAGTTATATTGTTGGACTCAGTTGTAATGGATTAAGATGTAGTTTAGTGCATGTTTGACCCAAGAATAATTGGTTTTGGAGGTGCTTATACTATGTTGCAGAGTACCTTAGGAAGCAGAAGCTAGCCAGGAAGTTCATTTGGTTTTCAGTATGCAGACATGGTTATAACAAGTGTTGACCATGCATCAATAGAAGTCCTTCATGGACATGCGCGGTGTTGGAAGCACCAAAAAGGCTGGACTGGATAAAAAGGAATTGATGCAGGAGCATCAGCGTACTTCTGATGGCATAATGAGTGTTCAACTTGTACCGTACCTCCTACAATTAAGGAGAACAACTCCTATCTTCATGGAATGGTTTCGTAATCGGTTTGTATCACTGAAAACGTGATAAACACTTACAATTAAAGGATAATTACACAGTTTAATGGATATTTACATGGAATTATAGATTAACATGTGCTTTTAATGTCTAGCTGAGTTAGGACACTAGAAGCTAAATTGGAAGTTATGGGAACTGGTTTGGCTTGTCAAGAAAAGAGTCATGGATCTAAGAACTATGTAAACGACCTGATTCCTTTATAAGAGCATACTTAGGTCGTTCAAGAAGGATATGCTAAGATGGGCTAGCGATAATCCATAAACTCTCGGATTCAGCCACCAATAATCGTGGAAAACCCACCCACCAAACACACCATCTTACAAGATCCAACTAATCTCTGATAATCGTGTTGTTATCAAAATCCTCAAAGAACATTTGGCGCTAAAAGGAGGGGATTTGGATTGTTCATTTGTGGAGGAAAAATGATTGTTATAGGTATTTATTTATATTCGTATTAAGATTTCTTGATGAAGGCATTCATGGTGGCCGTGTTCGAGAAGGACTCTACAGAGGAGTATGGTGGTTACCAAGGCTACACGTTGAGGACGCATCAAGATCCCATGATAACAAGATCCTTACAACTTGTACCCAAGGTGTATAAGGAGAAGAATACTGCTGAGATTACAAACGAGACTAGAAAAAAAATATGTGGTGATTTGTGGATTTCTAGAGTTTCTTGACAAAGATGTTCTTGGCGGCTGTTTCCCACAAACGTGAGCACAAAGAAGGATTATTAGGCTTACTTATCTTTGGGAGCCGCTTGATATTTTAGCGTGTCCAAGGAATCATATATCTGAGAGATATATGGTGGTTTTGTGATTGTTTTTACATCAGGTCTTGTGTTGAGCGATTCTTGGTGTTGGATGCATGGTCCAGGAGAAGGTCATTAAGGTGCACAACCACAAGGAGAATTAAAAAGCTTCAGGAGCTATGGGATATAAGGATACGAAAACAAAGCTGTCATGAGGATATACATACAAAAGATGGTTGGACTACAATGTGGTTCGGGCGATGGACGTCCATTTTTGTTGTTAAAAAATGAGCAGAGTCGTGGAAAAGGGAACACATTTGTAGTGGGTATGTAGTTTAGTTTTATTGTATCCATTTTTATAATTTAGTTTTATTGTATTCAGTTTTACAATTTTGTAATGTGTATATTATATTTTACAAGTAGATGGAAATTTTAATAATATCTTATTAATATTTTGGATATTTTTTTGCAAGATAATTTTTTTTTAAATCTATATTATCAATATACATATTTTATGCATTTTGAAAATATATATATAATTTTTATATTGTATATAATTATATTTAATATTTTTAAAAGAAAAAAATATTTCAAGTCATATGAAAAAAATGTTATCATGCCAAGTGCAAAAAATAAAGAAAAACCAGGTGACCACTTACAGGAAGCTGTTGTGAAACACAAGGAGGTTTGCTAAGCAAGCTAAAAGCTCTACACCATACAAAGCTAAGTTTTACTCTTCGGCGTTATACATATATTTTAGTTTTCTTTTGCAATTTTTCTCGCATATTTTTTAGGTAATTTAAGTTGAGAAGAAACATATGTGCTAGGATTATGACAGCACAGGAAACTATTAAAAGAGTTGTAAAAGAAGAAAAGGTGTAGAGGAACCTCATTAGCTCATAAACAAGGAAAAAAGATTATCCTATAATGCTGGAATTTTCTTTCAATCACCAGAGCTACATTTTTAGTTTTAATATTTTCCTATGGATCATACATATTTTTATATATCATGCATGTATATAAATCTAGTTAAAATATTTATACATGACATGTGGGATTAAGGTTAACAGCGTGTTGCGAAAGGTGCTTGTAATACAAACTTTTGACTGTATCCAAGATAAACAAGAGAAATTTAAAGGATAGTAAATCATCATACGGATTCAAAGAACTAGAAAGATGACTACAATAAATATGTGCATCCATGAAGCTAAGTAAATGGTTAAAGTAAAGGTCCATGTGTATGAACCGAGTATAGGTCCAGATGACATGAAAGCATGTTCATCGAAGGACATCAGGAAGCTTCAACTTTTAAAAGTACTATAAAAGTTCTTACAAAAGAAAAATAATTGGATAAGAAACTTACTACATAAGAGGATGTATGTGATTTTAGTCCTTAGCAGAGTTCTGCTTACAATTCAAGTGGAGGTTCAAGTGACGAATCCGAGGAAGAAGAGGTGCATGCATATGAACCATTTCGATATAGAAATTAAGATGTATGAAGTGAAGAGCCGCAAGAGGCAAGTTCATGTGAATTTGTGGATCTCGGCAGTGTTCAGGTACATACAGGTATCAGAATAGTGACCATGGAGGTTTATGCAAGTACGAAGAGGAATATGTATGCCTTGTCCACAAATGATGGAGATAAGTTCATACAACAATGACTTCAAGGATTTACTCCATAGTTAAAAGTTCAATCCAATTCGTAGCTAAAGCTTGTTGCATATAAGCCCAAGACTCGAAGTTACTTCAACAATAAGCTTCGTGCTGACCCTCTGAAGGTTCATTGGCATTATGGAAAGAAGGTCCAAAGCTATGTGAAAGGTCTAGGCATAGAAGCTCTTATGCCATATTTGTGGCATAAATGGGCAAGGTTTGAGGTACGGATTATAATTCTTGAATTCACCTATCACCTGAATATAATGTAGTTATCTTATTTTATATTCCCTCTTGTACTGCGTGGGTTTGATTTTATATAGTAAGTATATCGGATAATTGATTTTATGGTTTGAGATTTTTACATGCTCATATGTTCGATCAGTTGAACAACTTGCATGACTATGGAGGTTTAATATGCTCATAGTATATGATGTGGCTTCACAATACTAATATGTTTACAACTGATTTAATTATCTACTATTTGGTATACTCTACATGGTTTAGGTCAATTATGTAGTTTGTTTGTGTATAGACATATTTGAGTGCCACTGCACGCTTGAACCTAGTTCTTCACTATAAGTTTGGATTATATTAAAGAACTCGGGGGTAGTAGGTGTATACCCTATACATTTATAACTTGAACATGGATAAATTTTAAAGGAAATTTGAAATTTAATTAGATTTGGAAGGAACGGGTCTGAATGAATTTTTTTTTATAATTGGGCTATACATGAACCTAATTCTTTGATCATAGTGTATTTTATTTATACTATGGGGTATTTTATAGGAATAAGGTTATAATCTTTTACATATTCTACTTGATATGTGTATGTTAACACTTGCCAAGTTATAGTATTCATTTATGCATGAAAGTGGGTATTGAATAGCTTCAGGGGCATGCTTTCTATAATAAGTGTAAAATGATATTATGATATTTACCCTTTTGAATGATATTTAACTTGTTGTGCAAAATACGAAAGCACCTAGAAAAATATATATGTGTTCAGATGCGCATGTGAATCTCTATCATAACAGGTGCATTGAAATTGTGATACAATCCAGAGGTTTAGTGGCATTCGTAGTTATCTTACATGTTTTGGGAAAGCCACCTGACCTTAAGAGGTTCAATGGCATATACTAATGGATGCATCATTCACCTTCTACTTGATATGTAAAATATACATTTCACTAACATCTTGCGGGTCCTCTACTTTTTGGCTAGTTATTTAGGGATAATAGCCCCTATGTTCACCCAAAAATTATGTACCTTGCAGCTTCAAGTATGCATGTTCATTGATATTAGGTTTAAGTTGAAGCTGACAGTTTCAGTCAAGAACTTAGGAGCTTCGCAATGTGCTTAAAGTTCAAAAATAAAGAGGTATGAAATGACCTCTCGATAAATGGCGAAGTTGGTTTAAGGTTCATTTATGAACTCATTAAAGGAAGAAGCATGAGATGCGAAAGACTCAGGGAAATAATAAATCTAACAGAAGAATTTCGTTTGAAATGGATTCAGATTTTGAATATGTCAAAAAAAAATTAGGAAGGAGTCATTCAAATTATTTTAAAAAGAGGTTGTTCTTGGTCAATGGGTAGATTCCCTCACGGTGTGATTGATGGATGCTTGACTTATAAAAGCCTAAGAAGATGTACATGAACGTACAAAGAGAGGGGAAGCACTTGAAATATAATTGGAGGTCCGATCCAACACGAAAAAAAATCTGGTTATTGTAAGTAGAGGACTCCATGGATGGTATCTATGCAGCGGTTAATTGAAGCTTCGCGTATAAATGAAGCTATGAAAGCCCCTAAGAATGTTGTAACTTGTGCAAACTAGGAGAGGCCGTACCTCAACAAGTTCGTTTTTTGGAAATATATTTGGCATTCAACTATTGAAAATCGGTTTAATTATGTTAAGCTAAACCTGAGACGAAGTTTACACATCATATCAAAGGAAACTTGGACGGCTCAGGCGGTAACTAGGTTTCCCAATATTCTGTCATGGAGGAACCTGAGTCATTGGATGGAGGTCCTTACCTGAAGCTGAAACTAAAGGGAACTTCAACCTTATAGGCTTAATGGTTGAACCTTAATTTAATCGACATGGAAGAGGCAAAGATTAGTCCTACTTTCGTGCTTTTATATATTACTTATTATGCTTATTTTATGTGCATATAAGAAAATCTTTGGAATAATGGAAATGGTTTGATACTCGTAGCTGCCATACTTAGGTCCCTGAGAAGGTTTATTACTATTAATACGCCGAGGGAGTAGTACATCACCTCTAGTTGGTAAGATTACTATTAGGTAATATTAAAAGGATAGCCGACTGATAAAATGGTAACTCGACCGATAGCTTATTATATGTTGTCAATTCACATAACATGTGTTAATTCGGGACTATTTGGAAATTTCTTAGTTAAGAGGGATACGTGGGGATGAGACTAGTGAGTCAAGTTGAGTAATCTTTGTAAGCAATGGTGAGTAAGCTTACTTAGGTTTAATGGTACAAGGAAAATATATAGTGTAACTTCAGCTTGAGCTGCAAGCATGCCCTGGCACCGTAGGTAAGAGGTATAGCACATGGATAGTTATCAGGCTAAAAAAAGTAAAAGTCGGTTATATGGAATGTAGGAAATTCTTGATAAACAAGCACATGCTTATATATTTTGAATATTTATTTTACATGGAGTGTGTGGTACATAGTACATGGATCTTAGTTCTTCATCATAAATTATTATATGTTAAAAAACTGGGGGTAGGGGTATGCACACCTTATATGACGATGTTGTTAAATGGAAAATTTTAAAAAATGGATTGAATATAATGCATGACTTGGATTGTTATCACTCATAATAATTTAAAATATTTATGTAATGGCATTTGCAAGTAAAATCTACTATGTTAGACAGGTGCATATGCATACCGGTATCTCGAAAATATGAAATGCTGGCGATCACGTTTTATATTGGATGGGAAGCGAATATTAGCTTGGACTTGCTTGACACCCAAAAGGAATCAAATAAATTTTCATAACCAGGAATTGAAGATAGCTACAGGTGTAGCTTGGAAGATAGCTACAGGCATAGCTAGAAATTTAGCTACGGGTGTAGCTTGGATTCCAATAGCTACAGGTACAACTTGAAATTGGAATTGATTACAACTTGTTTGCAGCCCAAAATTGGAAGCACGTAATATAATTTGGTTTATAGATGGATTACATCATGTATGGACTATAAAATAGGATGTACGCAAAGGCTTGCGTAACTGCATTAATATTCACATATGGATTATAGGTGGAGAATAGGAATGAACATATTTTCTGGATGTACGCAAAGGATTGTGTACCTGGATTTACAATCACAAATGAATTGTATGTGAAGAGTACGGGGGAATGTACCTCATGAATGTATGAACTGGCTAATAGAAATCTTATTTATGGAATATATGGTTTATGCTATAAAAATTTGTTAAAATTTTAGTTTTTGGTAATTATTCTTGGATTCTTGGATATATGACTTGTATGAATGCATATTATAAATGATAATTATTTTATACTGGATATGGGTAATATATGTAGGTGTGTCTAATGATACATACCTCAAAATGATTCTGGTTTGTTAAATAAATGACGTGGAAGTAAAATAGAAATTTGGAAAGAATATAATTCTTGGATCAAGAAGGATGCACACAATGAATTGCGTTCTTGGATGGAATGGTGTATGGTTGATATACCCAAAGTGTATGGTTTATATATAAGATGTACAATTTATACATGGGAAGACCGAAAAAAATTTATCTTGCATGACTCCCTTTGGGTTGTAAGGCATTACTTTTGCAAAAACATGTATTTTGATACGTGGGAAAAGGATGAATCTGAGTAAATATCCGATTCTTTTATTAGGTTTTCTTGGGTCTATGAACCTTGATAAATAGGTTCGTATGAAAATATGAGTCTATATGATTTCCACATGTGCATGTCGATCTCAAGGTAGCTGAGCTAGTGTAGATCCGGTGAAGTTTTGTATAAATATGGTCGGAGTGTCAGGTACGTGCACACGAAATAAGGGTTGCGAGAACGCTATAAAGTTCAAGGGCTTACGAGGATGTAAGTTCACGTTCAAATATGAACCTTGAAATAAAAATTAGAATTGTAATTGGAATTAAAGTTAGAGGTACGGATGAAACTATAGAAGATAGCAGGAAAATATAAGAGGTAATCTTGATCTTTTCTATTTCTCAAGTTGTTTCATTGAATATTGTATGCTTGCATACATAGAGTAGATTGAATAAGGTGATTAATCACTATAGAACCTTATAATTAATTTTAAAAAAATTAAAATATTTTTTAGTAAAATTTGAGCAAATATATGTAAGTGATGGTGAGTAAGCGAGATTAGATTTAATGTTATGTGTTAGGATCACACTATAGCTTGAGTTAGAGGTATTTTCTTGATCAGGTACGTTGAATATGAAGCTCAGAGTATGAACCACTTTTTGACTTAGCATTTTTTTAAATTAAGATTAATGTATAATTGGTTTGCACTAAATAAAGAGTTTTAAATGTACTTAATTAACCTTACTGAATTTTATTTACACTATCAAAAGGGTTTTTTGGTAGAGTCATGTTAGGTACTTTTATGTGCTAGAACCTGAACATTAGGAGCGAGCTTGAAAACAAATGTACAATTTAGAAAATTATTTTTATTTGAAAAAATGCATGCTAGGTTGAAATCTTGACATGAGAGTTGATATGTGAGAAAGCATTTAATAGGTTATTTATAAAAAAAATAACATTATATAAGTTGGAATAAGGTCTCATGTGTGAATCTCTATCTTAGAGTAAAAATTCATAGTTATTCTCATTTTGGTTAACGTAGAATGGGTAATCGACGTTGTAGTATGGATATTTAAGCATAACCAATTTACAGGTTTGGTTTTGTATGAGGAAACTATAGCTTGGAAAAAATGTTAACTCTATTTTAAACATTATGTGTTAAATAAAAGGAAAGATGTGAACTTACATAATAGCAACTAAACTCTTGTAAGTATAAAACATATCAACTAGGTTATAATTTTGATTTGAGAAATATTAAGTAATTGAATTAAGAATAATTAAAACTAAGGAAATGGGAAGAGTAAAAACCAGAGTTATGACCAGAGTAGAGTTTGGTACATAACTAATTTCTTTAATAACAAGGTTCATTTTGTTAGGTATTTGAGTTCTCCTTTGGTAGGAACCTCAATGTCTTCTAAAGTGGCATTACTGTTTGATTCAATACTTGATCTCCTCTAAGTCAATTTCACGATTTCTTTCTACAAATATCTTTTTAGCTATTGAATTTCAGGATCTTTGTAGTAGAGAGTTGTGTTCGACCTCTCACTTTGAGAGTTTACATGAACTGATTTGCTTCACTTAATCAGAGTCATTACAATTTGAGAGGTTTGAGTTATTATTATCACATTATAAGATTTGATTAGTCTTCTTCATCTTCCACCTTTTTCCTTCCACTCTACCTCTTTTAGATTGGATAGTGGACTTAGTTAAAGTGCACTAGGTCAATAAGTTCATCTCTATTCTTTCTACTTGTAAGTGATTTGCCACCTTTTTTGTGTTTATCAATTGCATCATCATGGCTATAGCTAGGAAGTGTAACTTGTGGGTTGTATGTCCCCATTCTTTCTGCTTCAAGGGTAACTTGTGGGCTTATGCAGATTGAGCAATTATAGCCCTGTTTTTGGTATTTGGCATCATCATCCAGCAAAATTATAATATTCATTGTGGTTGGAAGTCCTTCATTCAGTTGATTAGAAATAGTGTCATACCTCTTGTCTAATATTATTTTCCTTTGCTCAAAAGCTTTTTACAATCTTTCTTAATTAAAGTTTTTTAGCATGATCAGATTCCACATCTGTTTTATTATAAAGGAAACTTTCACTACTCTACAGTAGTTGCATGGGGAGAATATAAGATTCCAAATATGTTTTTATAGAGGAACCTTTCTCTACTTTATAGTACATGAGAAGAATTTAGGGAGACTTTATCAATAATACAGAAACCATGAAATAGCATAAAGCTCTCGAATTTGAAGGCTTTTCTGAAGTTAAAATTAGCTAACATTTTTAAAAATAATATATGCATTGGTTGAGAACATTTGATTTGAATTTTTATTTTAAAATTCTTAAAATCTACTAAATTTGTAAGAAGAAAATATTTGAGTGCTAACCCCACCAAATTTTCTTTTGTAAAAATATAATGAATCTTAGGCATCTAAGAAGCTAAAAAAGAAAAGAAGAGACGTACAAAACATGTTTTTGAAGTTAATTTCCCTAAATTGTATTACCACTATAACATAAAAGGTTATTTTAAATATTACTAAATTTAATGCATATCATTATGGAGGATATTATTTAATTTGAGTAGGTTGTTTTAAAAAAAAATCACTAAATTCGTAAAAACAATATGAGTTCAGCACCAAATTAAGCTTTTCAATTTTTTCAACACTAGATACACAAAATGAAAATTAAGCACCTAAGAATAGCTATAAAAGTAAGAAAGTAAAATATATGTTTGAAGCTAATTTACCTAAATTGTATTACCATTTTTATGCATTAGAAATCATTAAAGATTGAAAGATTTATTTCATATTACTCTGGAGGATATTCAATTTGAATTAGTTATTTTTAAAAAAATATTGAAATTGATTATAATTGTAAAAAAATATTTGAGTTTCCCTATTAAATTAAGCTTTTTAATTTTTTCCACTTGAGAAACTCTATATTAGGCACCTAAGAAAAGATTAAAAAAAACGAAAATAAGTGTTCATCATTTTCTTATCTCTTAGTATTTAATATTTAATTGTTTAAATCATTTTATGCATACATTTACATTGGTAGTAATTTGATAAAACTCATATTTAGGCATGCCTTTTTCTTTTTAGGTTTTTCAATTTTTATTTCACATAGAAAAATACATAAAGATTCCAATTTTTTTAAATAGATAAGTAAAAATGTTAGACAATGAGGAAAAGTTAAAAAATAAAGAGAAAAAAGAAAAGAAATATAATCTTAATTATTCTAAGCCGTTGATACAACCATGTTTTAATCAATTGATTGCAGTTATTTTTATTGAGCAGAACTTTGGTAAACTCAGATTTACGTATCCATTTCCCTTTTGGTTTTACCATTTTTCCCTCAATCTTGACAGCATGGGCATGGGAAGAGAAGGACCCTGTTGGCATTGCACGACTCAAAGTGAGTATTCTTTGAATTATACACCCTCGTGTTGGTAGTTTTATATACCAATTTGTTTAATAATTTTTTCTAGCAGCTATGTCTTCTTTATGTACAATGAGTGTGAATTTTTAATTCAATTTCCGAGTAAACCAATTAAAACGTTTGTAGTGCTACAGATCTGAACCACATATATATGGTCACTTAAAATACCTCTTCCAATACTGATATGTCATAACTGGACAGAGGTTACCTAAATATTTTGGTTGACCCCTTTTAGTCTTCAGTCATTTTTTATGGTAGTAAAATGCTATCCTGTATACTAAGAATATTTTTTCCTAAATCCTTTAATCCAAATATGCTATCCTGTATACTAAGAATAATTTACTTCAATCTAAATGAATATAATTACAAGCCTATTACTTTCTTAATACTTTGATTTTGTAATTACTCGAAATCCTATAAAAAGGTTGAGCATGGACCTTGTTTTTATAAAAAGGTACTACAACAGTCAACCCCCGATCATTCGATATTTTAGCCATCCAAAATATAACATTAAAAAGATCTGTCAACCATCAGATACTAGGTTCATCCAAATAGGGCCATACCTTAATCAGAATCTCATCCACACCGACTGCCTTACACCTACCCATCATGCACAAGGCTGGTCTCACTTCATCATGACTTAGACCAATGTCAGTCTCCCTAATGTGATTCTTCTCTTGTTTCAAGACAAAGTCACGCCCTCTGATTATATTAAATAACTTATTAAAATATCGACTCCACTTCACTTTAATATCATCATCATACAATAAAGTATGGTCACCGTCTTTCTTTATATATCAAACCGAACTTAAATCTTATCATCTCTTATGATACATTTTGGCAAGCTTAAAAATTTCATTCACCCACTCATTTGTGTTGATACGTGGATACTTTTCCTATACGTCTTAGTTATGGCTTCTAAAACAACCTTTGTAGCAATTCGTTTTGCAACTTTTAACATTATTGTCATCTTTGCTACACATCGAATATAATACACCATTATTGTCAACATTTCTTCTACATCCCCCCTAATGCATGAAACAACTTTGAAGCAACTCCTGAAGTTCTTCGGCCTTGAACCCTTTCAAATTTTTTTAAAGTAATCTTGGCCCGACAATCCTCATATCGGCAACACAATCACCACTTATAGATAAATCTATTTCTAAGAGTCGATGTTGTAAAGCACATGTTTCTTCTGTAAAAACCTGAAATTCTAACAAAATTTAATATCACTATCTTGTATAAGTACATTACCAATTTGGGTGGCATGCCCCCCACTTCTAAAAGTAATCATATTATCATCACTCTTTCAAAAATAAGAATTCACAATCACTAAATCGTGTGCTCTCGCAAATTCTAAATGATATAATCCATGTTCATTACTAACACCAATATCAAAATACCATGAATGCCATGATAGTCATCCACTCGACCGCCAATATGATCATTAAAGTTCACACTGATTAAATAAATTAGTTATTTCGGATACATCAAACCAAATAATTCAAAAATTGCCAAAACTCTATAAATTCAATATCACTGAACCCGAGTTGAGGAACATATACAAAGACAACTGTTGATGGGGGAATTTGGTAACAAAAAATTTTGAGGTTTCTAGCTGGAATCAAGATCTGTGATGGTGGTTTTTCACCAGAAAATCAGACGGTGTGTGGTGGTTGTGTGTTAATTGGTGGATGAGTTTGATTAAGGTAAGTGGTGGCTCCTTATCATCTCTCAACTTCTTACCCTCTCGATGTGCCTACGTACCCTTTATATATGGATCAACCCTGACATAGTTCTTGGGGAACAACAAATCTAATGGGGTTAGACTTCTCATTCCTGGGCCCGATAGAAGTCCCTCCAGAATACATCTTCCGCTCGCTTTAGTATTGTCTAACTATGAGATCCAACCCCATTCCACTATAACTATCTCCCTTGTTTTATGAACGTAGGTCTAGCCACGGTCCACCCTAAATTTCGGACACGTCCCTGTCCCCCAAATTAGGATAACCTACGAGATAGCACGACAGATGATCCCAAGCTCTTGGTTGCAAAGTGCAGGATGAATCTAAAGTTCTCTAACAAAATACTTGTTTAATAAAAGAATAGAGTTCCTAAAGAATATACCAATATTCACCCTGCATCCCCCATGAGGACACCGTTTGAATAAAGGTGAATGCCTTCAATCATCAGGCATACCGCTTGAGGCCTTCAAGTTTTTCACGGACATCCCCCTCCTTGACCGACTCAAGAAAAGAATTATTCAAAGAATACTTGCAATAAATATATTAGTAAAAATAATTCTTCATTGTTCCTTCAATGCTTGCACTTTTCCTAAATGAGATGAAACACAGAATGCCTGAGTAAATCCAAATCCATGCATTCCTTTAGGACAGGACGCGTCATCACCTTGTGGAATGCACACCCCTTCCCTATATTATTACTCAGACATGTGGACAATCAATCTCCTTCCCTTCACTCCCTGAAGGGGCGCCCGATAGCCTAGACACGTCCTCGATGCATTCAGATTTCCTCCACATCCCTTTGTATTGCAACCTTAATCTCAAAAAATCCAGATTACACAGTCTATCGAATGTTGGACGCGTCCTACATATAGGGTGCGCGTCATCCCTTCATGTGTTGCAGCCTAATCCTTCATTCTTTTTCCCCAATTTGATATCAATTGACCCGTTCTTGACCAGAAATGATCCATAACCAAATTTTGGCTATAACAACCACTGTTCCAACTATTGTCCCAGTGTCATTTTAGATACCCATATCTACCACAAAATCATTTGACTTCAACTACTTTTTCCTTCAGGTCTGTAGACAACAATATACCTACACCATCAAGTGAATTAACTAACCCTGAATGAGAAAGTTTAAACCTAGTTTCATCTTTAGTCTGTTCCTCTTCCATTTTATTTCTTGAAAATAAGGCACATCCATTTTTCTTTTTTCGCAATACATTGATGAATTCAATTTCTTTTTCAAAATGTTCTTACATTCAAACTAGTAAATCGTAACCCACCCCCATTTGTACGAATAAACACATACAAAAATCAACAACCAATTGAAAGAGGGAAGCATCACAATACCCTAGGAAAATGTTGAAGATCTTCCTCAAAAAGCTTATCCAATGGGAATTAATGGTGTGTTCTTCCGCTAGCCCGATTATTATCTTCTGATCGATTAATGTATCTCTGGTACAGTTCATGTACTAGATGTTAGACTGCCAATATAATTCTAGAGCGATAAAGTAAAATGAAAAAAGGAAAAAAAATATGTATGAAATACATGTATAGATGGTATGTATTTAACATATTACTACTTCCCCAAAATTTTATTTGAAATATGGATAGTGGTTGATTTTTGAACACAAAGAATAAATAAGTATGATTGGATATTTGGTTGTTGGTGAATGTTCTAGGAGTAGAATTGGCATCCCCAATGAGGACACCAAAACAAATTCATTTGTAGACTAAAAAGAACTGGAGAAAATCAAAACAAATTCATCCAAGCTACTTGATTATTTATTAAATCAAACTGAGATACTAATACCCAATGCCAGAGAGAACATGTCCTACAAAATAGCAACTGAACACTTAAACCCCTATAAATAGTCAACCACTAACTTCAGCTCCTACTAAATCGCTAACCACGCCATGTCCACGTTAATCTTATCAAATCACATACACATTAACAAATAAACTGACAGACAAAATAAAATAAACTAATTTGAGTTTAGATTAATTGCTAACAAAACATGACGTATTCATAATTTTTCAAATCTATATATTATTTATAGATTTGTTATACTAAAAGGTGGAATAAGGAAATGAGAGCGGTGTGTAAAGAACCTCAACTTGATTTTTGGCTAATACATAGGGGTAAAAGCATTTGTAATTTCTATAAGTATTTATTTTTCTGAAATTTTCAATATAAATATATTATAAACAAAGTACATGACCGATTAACTCGGTTGGCAATAAGGTGTAATATTATTATAGGGTTTTATTTTCTTAACTATAAGGTGACTTCACCGTATAGTTTAACTCCATTAACTCATTTTGTTATAAAATGAATTCAGATAACACTTTATTGACTTTGCTCTAATGTTATTTTAGAATATAAATTAACTCAGTTTGCTACGGGGTGATTTCATCATATATTATTATTGACTTTCCATGCAGACCATTAATTCTTAACCGAAGCTAAAATAAAATACAGTTACTAATCCAAAATTTAATTACAAAATTACATTGCGAACGAGCAGCTAAAAGTGAAAGTCCAAAAGTCAATCTACTATAATTCTAATTCCTCGAACTCCAATTCTATCCAACTTGAATTTTATACAGAACCTGAAATTTATAAGTAATAAGCGGGGTGATTTTATCATATAGTATTATTGACTTTCCATGCAGATCATTAATTCTTAACCGAAGCTAAAATAAAATACAGTTAGTAATCCAAAATTCAATTACAAAGATTGCATTGTGAACGAGTAGCTAAAAGTTAATGTTCAAAAGTCAATTTACTAAAATTCTAATTCCTCGAACTCCAATTCTATCTAACTTTAATCTTATACAGAACCTGAAATTTGTAAGTAATAAGCTATATAACCCAGTAACAAATAACATATAACGATAATCTATACAATATGATAAATAAAATAAGTTATTTTGAGATATCTTCTTATTCCCATTCGATGCATACAATACATACAATCACATAACAATAATAATTCGAAATCTATAATCCATTTCATGACCACTACAACACGGTAATAACGGTGCTAAATTTTCTGAAAACAGTCACTACAATCCGGTGACTACGGTTCTTAGTTCTTATTTGTTATTTTCACAAAGCATGACATAAATCAGAGATCCAAAATTATCATCAAGACATCAAACATATACAATAATACAACAAAACATATACTATAACACATAAAACTTTCAAATATATCATCCTTAGGCCATGTTTTGGTAATCAAGTATAAACGCACAACTTATAATTTTGAAAATACTAGCAAGATTGATCGAAAGCTTACCTCTAAACCTGACCAGATCTAAAATTACTCGATATTGACCCTCTAAATGACGTTTTCTTGGAAATCACAAAACACCAGTGTTGTAAAAAATAAAAAGACCTTGATGAAAATTCCAGAATCAATGAATTCTAACTTACGATAAATTTTCTACGAATTTTATAAGACTGTTGATTTTTTTATTTAGAAGCCCTACGAATTTTAACAATTAAAAACGAGGATTTTAAATAAGGCAAATTTATAACAATACAAAACCCTATTTTTTAGTCAAGAAGTTATCAATATTAGAATCTTGTCCAAATTTGATGCACATTAGTCTAATTCAAATTTTAAATCCTAGTCCATGTCAAAATATAATGCTTTCTTATTATTCTATTATTAATCTAATTCTAAAAATTATAGAATATTACAACAACTATATGTAGTTCTAGTTCTATTGTTTATGACTTATATAACTTATTATCATTTTATGTAACTACATTATTTTTTACAATATTGTTATTCCCGAAATCTCGTGTGGGCTCGATTTAAGGCCCATAGAGAGATTGGACTTAGTTGGAATGAATTAATATGCGGTTTAGTGCAAGTTTTACCGAAGAATGATTGGTTTTGGAGGTGCTTATACTATGGTGCAGAGTACCTTAGGAAGTAGAACTACCCAAGAAGTTCATTTGGTTTTTAGTAGGCAGGCATGGTTAAAACAATTGTTGACCATGCATGAATAGAAGTCCTTAATTGAGGTGTTGAAAGCACCAAAAAAGCTGGACTGGGTAAAAAGAAACTGATGCAGGAGCATCAGCGTACTTCTGCTGGCAGAAGGAGTGTTCAACTTGGATTGTACCTCCTACAATTAAGGAGAACAAATCATATCTTCATGTAATAGATTCCTAATCGGTTTCTATCTCAAAAAATGTAATAAACACTTACAATTAATGGATAATTACACGATTTAATGGATATTTACATGGAATTATGGATTAAAATTTGTTTTTAATGTCCAGCCGAGTTAGGACACTAGAAGCTCACTTGGAAGCAGTTGCATTATTTTTGGGAACTGGTTTGGCATATCAAGAAAGGAGTCATGGATCTAAAAACTACGTAAATGACTTTATTCCTTTATAAGAGGATATTTAGGTCGTTCAAAAGGGTATACTAAGATGGGCTGGCGATAATCCACAAACTCTCGGATTTAGCCACCAACAATCATGGAAAACCCACCCACCAAACAAACCATCTTACAAGATCCAACAAATCTGCGATAATCATGTTATTACCAAAATCCTCCAAGAACATTTGGCGCTAGAAGGAGGGGATTTGGATTGTTCGTTTGTGTAGGAAAAACGATTGTTATAGGTGTTTATTCATAGTCATATTAAGATTTCTTGATGAAGGCATGCATGGTGGCCGTGTTCCAGAAGGACTCTACACATAAATATGGTGGTTACCAAGGCTACACGTTGAGGACGCATCAGAATCCTATGATAACAAGATCCTTACAACTTGTACCCAAGGTGTATACGGAGAAGAACACTGCTGAGATTAGAGACAAGACAGAAAAATCTATGTGGTTATTTGTGGATTTTTAGAGTTTCTTGACAAAGATGATCTTGGCGGCTGTTTCCCACAAATGTGAATAAAGCAGGATTATTAGGGTTACTTGTTTTTGGCAACCACTTGACATTTTAGCGTGTCCAAGGACTCACATATGTGAGAGATATATGGTGGTATTTGTGACTGTTTTTGCATCAGGTCTTGTGTTGAGTGATTCCTAGCGTTGGATGCAAGTTCCAGAAGAAGGTCATTAAGGTGCACAACTATGAGGAGAATTAAAAAAGTTTCAGGAGCTATGGGATATAAGGATGCGAAAACGAAGCTGTCATGAGGATATACATACAAAATATGGTTGGAATACAACGAGGTCCGGGTGATGGACGTCCCTTTTTGTTGTTAAAAAATGCACAGAGTCGAGGAAAAGGGAACACATTTGTAGTGGGTATGTAGTTTAGTTTTATTGTATTCATTTTTACAATTTAGTTTTATTGTATTTATTTTTACAATTTTGTAATGCGTATATTATATTTTGCATGTGGATGAATATTTTAATAATATCTTATTAATATTTTTGACATTTTTATGCAAGATGAATATGTTTTAAAAAATGTGTATTATCAATATACATATTTTATGCATTTTGAAAATATATATGTATTTTTTGTATTGTACATATTTATATTTAATATTTTTAAAAGAAAAAAAATATTTCAAGTCATATGAATAATATATTATCATGCCAAGTGCAAAAATAAAGAAAAATCAGGTGACCACATAAAGGAAGTTGTTGCCAAACACAGGGAGGTCATGCTAAGCAATCCAAAAGCTATACACCATACAAAGCTAAGTTTTACTCTTCGGGGTTATGCTTATATTTCAGTTTTCTTTTGCAATAATTTAAGTGGAGAAAAACATATGTGCTAGAAATATGACAGCAGAGGAGACTATCAGAAAAGTTGTAAGAGCAGAAAAGGTGTAGAGGAACCTGATTAGCTTATAAAGAAGGAAAAAAGATTATCCTATAATGCTGGAATTTTCTGTCAATAACCAAAGCAACATTTTTAGTTTTAATATTTTCCTATGGATCATATATATTTTAATATATCATGCATGTACTTAAATCTAGTTAAAATATTTATACATGACATATGGGATTAAGGTGGACAGCGCGTTGCAGAAGGTGCTTGTAATACAAACTTTTGACTGTATCCAAGACAAATAAGAGAAATTTAAAGGATAGTAAATCATCATACATATTCAAAGAACTAGAAAGATGACTACAAGAAATATGTGCATCCATGAGAGCCAGCAGCATCTGCAATCCTTAAAGAATGTCCTAACATATAGCATATTTGGAGTTAATTGGAATGTTTACCAAGTCCACATTTAACCTCTCGATAAGTACTCTTCTGAATTGATGCTATGATTCAGTAGGACATTTGAAAGTTCCATTCAATAGTCATATTTTATTTTTATCCTCCAAAAATGTACTTTTCGGGAAAAAGTGAAGTTTTGGGATGATAATTGTAAACATTAATGTGAGGAATTGCTAAAGACTCTATGCCAACACCCAATTGCAAGTTTATTTTCTATTTTCTAGCAAAGAACTAGTTACTATTTAACTAATATCACTTGGTAGAAGAAATTATGCTGTCACTTCCTCTAAAAAGAGATTGTTGTGGTCTGTGGTTTTTCAAATTAAGACCACAAGACCTCAGTTTTGTGTGACAAAATTAACTTTGTAGGTAATGTTGTTTCAAACAGAGCATACTCTTTTTTTTTGTTTTTTTCTTTTTGTTAATCAAGAGAACACAGGAGATTGATGGTATAAATCGATAGACCAAGAAATGTAAATACACGACGAATTCTAGCAGGTTCGGTGCGCTTATGTACACAACAATTCACAATAATCGACAAAACTTTTCGTATTGTATCAGTACTTACCTCACCATTTGATTGGATGCAATCGAGGATCTAATGGTTTTCGCAGCAACTTTTGTACCACGCCACTTGACTACGTAAACTTAACCGTAAGCACCCTGCATCCATATTTTTGATGTGATGTATTAACTTACGTCAGGATTTTTGTCCGCTATATCAGTAAGGGATTATTTCTAGTGCTTGCAGCAAGATTATTTACCTCACCAATAAGAACTGCTTCATTCATGTCCACTTCGGAGTTATCAATCTCATAACATGGATTAGTAGAGTCAAGTCCTACCTGAACCAAAAAAGAACAAATAGGACATTCTTGTGCCATTGCAATCAAAACAGCCATTCTTGTGCCATTGCAATCAAAGGTGATGAAAAAACCATACAGGTCAATATCAAAGGACTATTCGAGTAGTAAAGAAAAAACCATACCTGCAAACCTTATTGCTTTGGAATAGTTTCTGAAGGGTCTTCACTAGTGCAAATATCTCCCACAGAATATATGTCAATATTAAGTACCGACCAGCACTATAGATATGCATAAACAGATAGTATGAAATATCCCTAACAAAAATACAAAAAAATGTTAAAAAGTAGGAAGTTGTAAATACCTCCCACAGAGGAGTTGTCTGGTCTTTGGAGGAAGATGCCAAATGTTTGCCATTATGGGAAAATTGCAAAAACCAAACTTTGTCCTTTTGTTCTTGTAATGTCTGATCCAACAAATTAAACAACTCAAACTGGAAACTTAATCATTACAAACACAAGGTAGTGTATTTAGAGAGTTCTGTAACACTGCACAGGGTATATAGATGGTAATGATAAACTTTAACTAAGGAAATTAATTACAGCACATAAAACTTGGAAGATATATTTTAAGTAATAGAGAGCCCTTTTAGTTGATAAAATTAAAAATATTGTAATGATAGTGCAGCCCATTTGAGATGTAAGTATAACTTGCAGAAATCTAACTTGTATCAACTTTTGCATAACAAAAGATAGCTACTCTGAAGCAAAATAAATACACAGGAATATTAAAAGCACATTTGTAACATGTAATGTCTTTGAAGGAATCTGATCTCTTCCACACTGATGGTCTGTATACAATGACAGTTCACTGTTCAAAGTATTGTGAAACACACAAGCATATCTCTAACTGCAGGAAGCAAATCTCTAGCTTGTTCGACTAAATTCTCGAGCCTGCTTTCGGGAATCATGATAGCTGCAGGAAGCAACTTCTGCAATTTCTCTAAACCATGGCATTTTTTAATTTACTATTTTGTGGTAAATCACTTGTACTAATGCAGTGACTCTTGCTAAACAAATACAGGGTGTAATCCCTAACTAAAGCATCAAGCCCTTAAAGTTCTAACAATGAACTTTTTGGAACCCATAGTCCTTGTACAAAATAACAGAGCTTCTTGCATATTTCAGTAATTCATTTAAGCTATGCCAATAAAACAACTAATTTCAATTAAATGTCAAATGGCTGTTTGTGGTATCTAATCCACACAACTGTAAAGCAACCTTCATTATGTTGAAGAGATAGCTCAGTAGCTAAGCGCTTATTATGGCATAACTTTCAGGACCCAATTCCTAACAAACTTTGCAGAATATATTCTTACCTTGGTGGAAAAAATGCGCTCATGATATTCATCGAGAATTATATTTGTAGCTTGATGAAAACCTTTTAAAATTTTCTGAGAAAACACACCTAGAGAACCTCGATTTCTCCTCTATTTCGATATCTTTAGCCCCATGATCAGGTCCTAACACACTCTGCATAGATCAATATCCTCCACTCCTTTAATAACTCAATTAACATACTTAAATGATATATATCATAGGAGAGGTAAAGAGTACTACAATGTTTGATCAAAATTTAGAATTAAAAAACAAAAAACATTTACAAATAATAGAGGGGGTAAAGGGTAAGAATCAACTTCTTCTGTAAATAACACTAAACATCATCAACTTTATGCTTTCGCTAAATAGCCTAGAAATATAGACATAAATAGTTTTTCTTGGGCAAAGTACAAGGTAAATATAGTAACAAAAAAATTAACAATAATATTAAAAATTAAAAAAAAAATTTACCCATCAACAAATAAGATGTAAATAAACTGCAAATAGTTTCTGAAAGCAGGTTGAGTCTATACAATAGAACATCACACAGCAACAACTTAAGCACAAACAAAATCAAAATAATATCACTAACATATGTTTAATGAAAGTGGAGTCATTGATCATTCCTATATCTTAACCTTTGTGCAAGGAAGAAAGTATTTTCCTGACGCGATTGTTATACTCTGCACCCTGATCATTTTGAACAAGGTGTCCTGCCTCTTTTACAAATTCCAAAGTAATGTTAGTAGCATGGCTCTGCTGTAAAAATGTTAAAAAATATGATTATCAAGAAAATTAACTAGAATAAAGGAGCGTCCAAACTCTAAAGTAAACTCTGTTTAAATATGCTGGTAGAGGTAATGAGAACTTACTGCTTGATGCTTTCAGCAATTTCGGAGTTAAAAATCTTGTAATCATCTCCCCATAGAAAATGGATTTTCTGCAGTTAAATATGACAAGCAGTCACCAAACTGATTTGATATCTTATGGAACAACATCTTCAACATTAACCGGAAAACCTGACTTATCATAGCTCACAGATTCGTCTTGAATATAATGATAATGTTATGGACAAAGCTAAAAAACAAGGAGAAAAAAGGAGTACCCTGTCCTCGGACGACCGTAATTGAAGGTAACGCGTCCCAGATAACAGGCAATGGGCTTTCTTCACAGTAATCACCATGAGCACTACTAGTTCTTTGTAATTCACATCTAATAAAAAACAAAAACATAACAAAAAAACTAAAACAAAAGTGTAAAAAGAAAAATAAAAGAAAAGGAGACACAATCAGTTATTTATATAACTAAAAACAACAACAAATCTGTTAAAAAGCTAAAAATTGAAATTTAAAAACCACTTACTAATTTGAGCGGAATAAGGATAAATAATAATATAGATAGGCCGATTGGAACTTCATATGCACATTGAAAATAAAAGTTAGGGTTCATGTAATTGAAAGATATAATTCGAATTAGGGATCTTAATTGTGAGTTCTTGGTTTCCGTTCGGAAAGTTAGGTTTTCAATTTAGGCTTCTACATTGAAGTAATTAAGGCATGGAAATCATTTAGAGATGTCCATGCTCAAATTATTAAAGTTCAAGATATAAAATCCTTCTGTGATGAAGCCTAAAAAAAGAGCAAGGGGAAACTAGATTCTAATTTGGTAGAAAGACTTTCTACGGATGTGGATTCGACTGATGATGAATGTCATCCGTTAAAAGATCAGTTAAACTAGCTATGCTAAATGAGAAATATGGATCGGTTTTTAAGAACTTTGTTCGAGGAGAAATAAGTCAAGTGAACAAGAAAAAGAGAGTCAATGTACGGCACCTGTCTATCAAGCAATTGAATGGCAGATTAGAGAAACTTGATGTAAATGAAGAATCTAAAAGGAAAAACAATAGAAATGGGAAAGTAGGAATTAACAAACATAACAACTACACAGCTGATAAATATGCACCAAGAAAAATCTGTGTTAAGTGTGGTAGTGTTAATCACTTGTCTGCTAATTGCAAACTTGCTATGCCTGCTCCCATGTCTACACCACCTTCATTTCCCAGCATGCCTACAATGCCTGTAAATGTTGTGCCTACACATAATTTAAATGCACAGTTCGCTATTATGCCATTTTCTTAGAATCCTTACTATGCTGCATTAAGTATGCCATATATGCCATTTAGCATGCCATACTGGAATAACATGTTTGCACATAATATGCCTTTCCATGCTAATCAGCGTGTGCATGATAATTCTGCAATGATTAATGGTTTTAAGAACTCTACTCAATTGACTAAGGATGAACTTTAAATTCCTAATTCAAATGAGGACAAGCCCACTACAACAAATCTGGCCATTTACGACGGCCAACCTACGACGGAAAAGAAATGCGCGCCAACTTACGACGAAAAACTGTTTCATCGTAATTATTTATGAAGAAAAAAAAATTATGCCGTAAGTTTAATATTTATTTATTAAAACTATCACCAACTGAATAAAAAAAGGATTGAGTAAGACATGCGTAAGAACGACGCCATTAAACTTACGACGAAATGTTATTTTAGTCGTAAGTTAAATACCTTATGACGGAATTTCCGTTGTAATTAAGTATAACATACGACAGAATAGTCGTAATTGTTGAAACATACGACGGAAAATTATGACGGAAAATACATTCCGTCGTAAGTTATCAAAGAGGAAAATTCAATTTTCCCCCAAAAATTTTGGAGGTAAATTTGACTTTTCTCAAATTTTTGGCGGCGAATAATTTATGATGGATTCAGTCGTAATTAGCACATGATTTTTGATATTTGCAATTTTTAAAAAAGTATTATTTCATGATCCAACCATATTAATGTCAGCATTTATTTAAAACACCAAATAAACAACAATTAAGGATTAAATAGTAGTTGGTTGTACGAGTCAAGCTGATGCTTGACTGTTAAAATGACAAACAAAATAAATTTATTTTGATATGAAATTTTGCTTATATCAGTAATATATATCTATTGACATCCATAGGGTTGGATCGTTGAAAAATATTTTTAAAATAATCGAAACACCAATTCAGGATTAAACATTAGTAAGTTGTACTAGTCAAACTGATGCTTGACTGTTAAAAATGGCAAACCAAATAAATTTCTTTTGATATGAAATTTTGGTTATATCACTAATATATGAATCTATTGACATCCATACGGTTGGATCGTTGATTTTTTTTTGAATAATCGAAACACCAATTGAGGATTAAACACTAGTTAGCTGTACTAGTCAAACTGATGCTTGACTGTTAAAAATGGCAAACCAAATAAATTTCTTTTGATATGAAATTTTGGTTATATCACTAATATATGAATCTATTGACATCCATACGGTTGGATCGTTGATTTTTTTTTGAATAATCGAAACACCAATTGAGGATTAAACACTAGTTAGCTATACTAGTCAAACTAATGCGTGACTGTTAACATGGCAAACCAAATAAAATTATCTTGATATGAAATTTTGGCTATATCACTAATACATATCTATTAAAATCTATATGGTTGGATCATAAAAAAAATATTTTTGAAATAATTGAAACACCAATTCAGGATTAAACAATAGTTAGCTATACTACTCAAAGTGGTGCTTGACTGTTAAAATATAAAACAAATTAAATTATTTTGATATGAAACTTTGGTTATATCATTAATATATATATATATATATATTTACATCAATACGGTTGGATCGTTGAGAATTATTTTGAGAATAATCAAAACACCAATTCAGGATTAAATACTTGTTAGATGTACTAGTCAAACTCATGCTTGACTGTTAAAATGGCAAACCAAATAAAATTATTATGATATAAAATTTTTCTTGTATCACTAATATATATATCTATTGATATCCATACGGTTGGATCGTTAATAAATATTTTTAAAATAATCGAAACACCAATTCTGGATTAAACACTAGTTAGCTGTATTAGTCAACCTCATGCTTGACTTTTAAAATGGCAAACCAAATAAAATTATTATGATATGAAATTTTGGTTATATCACTAATATATATATCCATTGACAGCCATATGTTTGGATCGTTCAAAAATATTTTTAAAAAAATCGAAACACTAATTCAGGATTAAACACTAGTTAGTTATACTAGTCAATTAATGTTTGACTGTTAAAATAGAAACAAAATTAAATTATATTGATATGAAACTTTGGTTATATCACTAATATATATCTATTGATATCCATATTGTTGGATCGTTGAGAAATATTTTTAAAAAAATCAAAACACCAATTTAGGAATAAATACTAGTTAGCTGTACTAGTCAAACTTAAGCTTGACTATTAAAATGGCAAACCAAATATATTATTTTGATTTGAAACTTTGTTTATATCATTAATATATATAACTATTTACATCAATATTGTTGCATCGATGAAAAATATTTTTAAAATATTCAAAACATAAATTTAGGACTAAACACTAATTTATTGTACAAGTGAAACTCATGCTTGACTGTTAAAATGAAAAACCAAATAAAATTATTATGATATGAAATTTGTGCTATATCACTAATATATATATATATATATATATATATATATATATATATATATATATATATATCTATTGAAATCCATACGGTTGGATCGTAGGAAAAGATTTTAAAAATAATAGAAACACCAATTGAGGATTAAACAGTAGTTAGTTGTCCTAGTCAAACTCATACTTGATTGTTAAAATGGCAAACCAAATAAAATTATTTTGATATGAAATTTTGGTTATATCACTAATATATATTTATATGTATATATATATATATATGTTATTCCCAAGGAACTAACAATGAGATTTACAAAAGGGGATTGAATGTAAATCTCAAAACATTTTAAAGTTTTGAGCAGTTTCAAAGGCTAGGTGTATAATTAACAAATGTGTGTGAATTGCTTTAAGCAAGTGCAGACAGATGTATATTCAAAACATAAATGTAAAGAACACAGAAGCATTTAAAACTATTCTGCTGGATTTGTTGTTCCACCAGAGATGTGTATTTCATAAAATCTGTGATACAAAGAATTGTTCACAGTTGCTTCCTAGTACAAAATAGATGATTTTCTCTCTGAATTTTTCTAAACAGCTCTTGAAAAATCACACTTAATTACTAGCTGCAACTTGGTTTATATATCACCAAGTTTTACAAGTGAAGGCAAAGATAAAATACAATTATAAAATAGTCCTTCACATGTTTTTCTCCATTTCTCTATCTAATGCAATCTAAGATTATCTATGAATCTTTGAATACTTCCTTGTTTGCACCAGTATTGAAATGCTGCTTTTTCTTGATTCCTCCAAGAGGCTACCACATTCCAATTGTCTCTGTCAACCCATGTGTCTCTGTCAGCTTATGAATTGTCACTATCAACTGCTATAGAACTGAGCATCCATTGAAGCTTTCATCAGTTGGCGGCTTTATCCGTTGATGCTCTTATCCGTTGATGCTTTAGCAGTTGAAGCTTTATCCGTTGATGCACTTATCCGTTGACGGATGTTATCCGTTGAAGCTTTAGAGACATCCGTTGAGGATTTGTTTCTCATCCGTTGAAGGCCTTTAATTTACCAGTTGATACTACTTTATTTATGCAAAATTACAAGGCATGAAATATTTACAATTAGCCCTCCTATTTGCATATCCACTAGTAGTAAACATGACTTATAATTTCCTACAACTTCTAAAAATTATAACTTAATTACAAAGACTGCAATGTGCTACAATACTAAACTTATTTCTAAGTAAAGCTACTCCATCAACGGATAGCCAAAGTGGTCTTATCCGTTGAGGCTACAAACACTAGTTTTCTACTTAAGTGTTTTGTTCAACTTATCATCTAACTAATACACATATATTCCTAATAATCTCCCCTTATTTATGCCTGCTAGAATTGTAGGCATAAATGAAGGTTAACTTGATGATAACAAAACACTTAACAAATATATGAGTTGAAACTAAGTAGAAATTCAAAAGTGTTGCAAAAGTGTATGTATTGAGATAAAGTTGAAGATTTACAGAGTTTCCAAGGGTGCTCCTCTAGCCTGAGCAAATCATCTTCTTTTCCTTTGTTCCCTTGTTTTCTTTTCTAACCTCCTGTTATTTTCCTCTACTTGGAGTTGGAGTTGTCTGTAGAATTCAGCGTCATCTTCATCACTGATATCCAAATTAGATCGCATATCCTTGAGAGTTTCATTACTGGCAATCTTAAGCTGGTCTTCAAGTCTGAAAAATCTTCTGACTCCTTTATTGTCTCTGAACTCCATCAACCAATGAGGTGATTTATGAATTGTAATTCCACGCTCTAGGATGAGTATTGTTCTAGGCAAGGAATTTGACTCCTTCCAAGTCTTCCTTATGTTGGAAATCTTGTTGAGAATCTCAGTCTTGGTAGTCCTGGTAAAACCAATGTCCCTTTTTATAGCTGAGTAGACTCTAATCAAGGTAGAATAGCCCTCATTTAGAATTCTTTGAAGAGGCCCAGTCCTTTCCACACTTCCTTTATACTTGAACACTAGCCTTTCTAGTAGCTGTCTCTAGGCATCTATTCCCCTTACTTCCTCCTGCTCATCCAGGTAGAGTTCAATATCTGTATGTTTTTTTATGTCACAAATGTGAACATAATCATCCTTTGAGATTTATGGCTTAGGCCAAGGAAAAAAGGAAGAGTGAAGATAACACTGAACATAATCATCTTTGATTAAATTTCTTCAGTGTTATCTTCACTCTTCCTTTTTTCCTTGGCCTTCCTTCTGTTCCCTTTCTTTCCTCACTTCTTTTCTCCACACTTTCACCAAGCATATTCCCCATATCCACATTTATGTTTTCAGTCTTGTTTTCACTCTTGTTAGTTTCCAACTTTTTAGCTTGTTCCTTTAACCTCGTGATCTCTTCCTTCTTGTCTATTGAGAATTTGGGATGCCCTTGAATCACACAGATTCTCTTTCCCTCTCTATAGATAATAGCCATATTCATTCTTTCCACCGCATCCTTGGTCTCTTTGTGCTTTATGATATTACCACCTAAAACTTTGTCTTCATCAGGCTTTGGAAGAGAAAATCAACTTCTTTAAGTTGAGCAAAATTTAGAGGGTTCTTTGTAGAGTTCTTGTTGAATCTGGTGGTTGGCTTGAGTACCACGGGCTTCAGGTTCCTTGAAGAAGTTTCTCCAACCTTATTCCTCCTTATTGGCTTTTGCTCCATAATGATTGGCTCAACTTTTGTGCTATGTTTCACATATAAAAATTTTGTAGTTTTAGAGCCAAACACTTGTTGTATCCTTTCATCAATTCTATTCCATTGCTCTTTCACCTTCATCTCAGCTGCTGCTATCTGGATTAGGTCAATTCCATCAAACTTTCCTTTGATTTGAAGTGTTGGAGAAGTAGTGATGGCAGGAACTAGCACTTTAGATATTTGAATTTGTGCAGATGGCTCCCCTTCCCTTTTATTCTCCCCCTTTTTGTTATCATCAAGGAGAGGGGTCAAGCCCTGTGCTTTAGCCAGTTGCATTAAAAGACTTGTCTGAGAATATTGATTTTGAAGAATGGTCACCATAGAGTTCTCAATAAGTTGAACTCTTTGCTCCAATTTGGCCATCTTCTTTTCAGCATCTGATTCCCTTCTCAGTGTCAATAACAGTTCATGTATAGTACCAAAGGGCATAACTGCATCCAGTTTCTCAGTAGTGTAGGACTTTAAGTTAGCTATATCCATTTTGAGTTTATCCACACTTAGATTCTGTCTTAATTGTTGTAGTTTCATGAGATGTAGAGAATCTAAGTGTGCTTGGAGAATGGCCTTGGTACCAGCATTGGAAGTTTCCTAAATTGCCTTTTGGATAGCCATGACTTGTTTGACCAAGGATACAGTGAAATGCCCTGGTGTAGACTCTTTTGTCAATGCCCATTCAGGTAACTCTGGAATAGAGCTTAGGCCTTCATCTCCCCATAAGCTCAAGCTTCCATCAAAAGAACCAAAGTCATCATCATTAGAATTTACTCCAAATTCTTCAAATAGCTCTCCAGCTGTAGAAGGCATCATATTGAGAGCAGCTTTATCCATTTGTAGAGATTCTGAAGTATGTCCTAGGTTTAGAGTCTTTTCTGCCTCCTCATTGCCCTGAATAGCCAATAGTTGATAGGCTGACACAGGATGAGTAAAAGTATCAACATCCTAGGAAATGTAATTAATTTCAGCTCTGTAATGTTACTGAAATTGTCTTCCCTTGTCAGCATCATCCACAATCATTGACTCAATAGCAATGGCTGGATCCACCCTTATATCTCATGTACCTGCTTTTCTCTCAATTTCTCTCTTTTCTTGCATCAGGGGCTCCCCCTGGCTCACACGCCTCATACCCTCACCTTCACCTACTAAGGTGGTACTCCTCTCACTTTCTTTTGACATGCTGGAAGAAATAGCATGCATATTTATACTTTCAAGCTCTCCTTTTTCCTGGGAGCAACCGAGCCTCTCACTCAAGTTTTTACTCCATTCCCTTAGCCCTAGAAGTGATTGTACAATAACCATGTTTTCTACACTTGGAGTTAATTCAGTTGTTTGTGTAGAGACCATCAACAGATAAAGAATATACGTTGAAGCTGAAACTGATGGTATCAACAGATAACTGCTGTTAATCTTATACTTGAAGTACAACCACTTATCAACGAATGAGGGATATCCGTTGAAGAAGAAAAAGAAGTAGAAATTGAAAGTGACA
This sequence comes from Apium graveolens, assembly GCF_009905375.1. Taxonomy (NCBI): domain Eukaryota; kingdom Viridiplantae; phylum Streptophyta; class Magnoliopsida; order Apiales; family Apiaceae; genus Apium; species Apium graveolens. The sequence goes on from NW_027419054.1 coordinate 121,880, forward strand.
TAATTGTTGAATCTGTGTACATTGATTTTAAATTAATTGACACATATTCTTCAATTAAGTCTGAAAGAATTGGCTGATGATCCAACAAATCATCTAAAAGATGATGATCACCAGTACTTGAGTGGGGCTCCTCCCTGAGTTGTAAAGAAGGAAAATCAGGAATTGATGTGAAAATCATGTCCACATCCAGAGATGGTGATGGAGAATTTTGTGGTTGGTGTGTGTTAATTTTGAGAGAATGGGGCTGTAACTCCATATTTGTTGGAGTCACATCAAGCTAAATTTGTGAAGGCATAGATACAAGTGATTGTATCTGTGCCGTGTGTGCACCCAGTGTTGAAAGTAGGGTTTTGACCTTCTTTCTTCTTGTGAAGGCTTTTACAGGTGAGTGTGTGGCTTAAGTGTCCCTCCCTCTTTTGTTCAGTGTCCGTGATTGGAGACTATTTTCAATAGCTACACCCTTTTGGGAGGGTGCAACTAGGGATGAGTTTAAATCCTTTTCAACCACCACAGTCTTTTGAGAAACTGTGGCTTGGCTAGCTTGGGTACCACTCACCTCTCCTACCTTATTCTGGGGGTATTCTTTATGTTCACCCATCCCCTCACCACTAACACCCTGTTCACTCCCCTCAGCGTTTATGGTAGTTGTTACAACTGTTGTCTTTTGAGAGACAACAGATATGGCTTTCTTTGACTTGGGTTTTGAAATTTTAGGTTTGGTGGCCTTAGTAGGAATCTGTTGGGCCATTGACACAGATCCCATGGCCACACTTGAAGGCAAAGAAATATTGGGGTTGGAGTAGTAGGAGTTGAAGAAGTATTTACCTTACTTACCTGAGGTGCAGCCATTATTGGTAAGTATACCAATGGCACCTTACTGTTGAGAACCCTTAAAAGGTCTGCAAGGACCCTCTTGTCTTGTACCCTACACTTCATCTTATTACTCTCATTATTTATGACCAAACCTTCAGCAACATGGTTAGCCAATAACATAAAGAATCTAGCATAATAGATGTTATGAGTTCTATTAGCCTTGTTACCTAACCTAGTACCCAATTCTAGCATAAGATAGTTGCTAAATTATAGTATCTATCAGAAACCAGCATATAGAGCATATTAACAAGAGCTGAAGTTATTGCATCAAAATTACTAATTTTCCCAGAGAAAACCTTGATAAAGACATCACTGAGAAAACTCCACTCCTTCCTAAGGCATTTTCTCTTAATAATGCCTAAACTAGTAGAATCAAGGGAATAGCCTATGGAATCCAACATGCAAGATACATTATTATCAGTATGTGGTGTCATGGCAATGTTTTCATGTAATTTAAAACATGTCTATATATCATCAGAGTTAATAGAGTAATCCTTACCTTTGAGAGAGAAGTAGATGATCATATCAGTGGAGTTGAACTCAGCAGTTGTCCAAATCTCCTCAACTCCCTCACAGTAAATCATTGGTCCCTCCAGCATTGCATAACTCAGTTTGCAGTTCTTGATGAAATCCATCATTTTATGATAATCTGAGTGGGCTTCATTCTTTTTAACCAAAGCTACGAAATTGTTCTTCTCATAGACAAACCCATATTGGGACATTATATTTATTACTGGTGCCATTGTTGTGGGTAGAAGTTGCAGAGAAACGTTGAGAGTTTTGGGAGAGAAAGAGAGTAAAAGCTTTTGAAAATTCAAGAAAGCGTAAAGTGAAAATAAGAATTCAAGGGGACTTTTATACTATCTCAAATTAAAACATAAAGATAATGATTAGATAATATTTTTAAGTAAATTACAGCCGTTTAAGAATTAAAGGAAAACTCTATGTATTCTAAAAACTGCCTTTAATACAAATACGTACAACTGTATATATGTATCAACGGTTAAGAAAATAAAATCAACGGCTGTGATCCACTTGAATCGACTGATGTGACACTTCAACGGATGAGGTAAATGGTCATCCGTTGAAGATTAACACAGTTTTATCCGTTGAAGGATAAAATTTCCAGAAATGTATTTGTCTATCAACCGATAATGAACATCCGTTGATAGAACAACCTTGGCTTTCAACGGATAGAAAATATCCATTGATAAAATAAACTTTACTTAAAGACAACTTTGCTCTTGCAACAAATTCATTTCAGGCTGCATTACAAATTACAATTTGGACATGAATATAAGAAAAATTAAGCATACTTAGCTCACTTACCAATCATGTGAATGTTGATTCATTAAGTGGCTTGGTAAAGATGTCTGCAATTTGTTTTTCACTTGGAACAAAATGAAGTTCCACTGTACCATTCATCACATGTTCCCTTATGAAGTGGTACTTGATGTCAATGTGCTTGGTTCTTGAATGTTGCACTGGATTTTCAGTAATGACAATGGCACTTGTATTGTCACAAAATATTGGAATTTTGTCAACAGTTAGCCCATAGTCAAATAGTTGATTCCTCATCCATAATATATGTGCACATCAACTACCAGCAACAATGTTCTCAACCTCAGCTGTTGATGTAGAAACAGAATTTTTCTTCTTACTGAACCATGACACAAGCTTATTCCCTAGAAATTGACAGGTGCCAGTTGTACTTTTCCTGTCTATTTTGCAACCTGCATAATATGCATCTGAGTAGCCAATTAGAATAAAACCAGACTCTCTAGGGTACCAAATTCCTAGATTTGGAGTCCCTTTGAGATATCTAAAAATTCTTTTAATAGCAACTAAGTGAGATTCTCTAGGATCAACTTGAAATCTAGCACAAAGACATGTAGCAAACATTATATCAGGTCTACTAGCAGTTAAATATAGAAGTGAACCAACCATGCCTCTATAGCTTATAATGTCCACAGACTTTTCAACCTTATTTAATTCAAGCTTAGTGGCAGTAGCCATGGGAGTTTTTGGAGATGAACATTCCATTAGGTCAAACTTCTTTAAAAGATCATAAATATATTTAGTTTGACTAATGAAAATTCCACCACTAACTTGTTTAACTTGTACACCAAGAAAATAAGTTAGCTCTCCCATCATGCTCATTTCATATTTACTTTGTATTAAATTTAGAAAACTTTTTACAAAGTATATCCTCTGTAACCAAATATAATATCATCTATATAAATTTGAACAAGTAATGTTGAGCCATTAATATTTCTAAAGAAAAGAGTTTTTCAACAGTACCTCTAGTGAAGTGATTGTCTAGAAAATTTTTTGACAAAGTCTCATACCAGGCTCTAGGTGCTTGCTTTAGTCCATAGAGTGCTTTCAACAGATAATACACATGGTCTGGAAAATTTGGATCTTCAAACCCTGGAGGTTGACTCACTAGGACTTCTTCCTCCAATTCTCCATTCAGAAATGCAATCTTGACATCCATTTGATAGACTTTGAAATTGGCATGGGCTGCATAGGCTTGAAAAATTCTGATGGCTTCAAGTCTTGCAACAAGAGCAAATGTCTCATCAAAATCTATTCCCTCATGTTGAGAGTAGCCTTTGGCAACCAATCTAGCTTTATTCCTTATGACAATGCCATTTTCATTCATCTTGTTTCTGAATACCCATTTTGTGTCAATAGAACTCTTGTTCATTGGCTTGGGTACCAGCTTTCAAATTGGTTTAGCTCCTCTTGCATAGCTAGAATCCAATCTGGATCCAATAGAGCTTCTTCCACTCTCTTAGGCTCCTCCTATGATGGAAAACTACAGTTTAGACATTCATCTTGAGTGACCCTTCTAGTTTGTATTTTAGATGTTGCATCACCAATGATCAGTTCAAAGGGGTGATTCTTGGTCCATTTTCCTTTGAGGTGGTAGATTAATTCTAGATGAGGTGGCCTCAGTGTTGTCATGATGTGAGATAGAGTGTTGATTAGTTGAAACTCCCCCTGAGTTGTTGGTCCTTTGCAAGGAACTGAGAGTTCTATCAACTGACGATGTAATTTGATTATCCGTTGATGAACTATGATCAATGGATGCTCCATTATGTACTTCAACGGATGATGCACTTTGTCTTTCAACGGATGCTGCATTACTTCTGTCAACGGATGCTGAGTTATGACTTTCAACCGATGCAGCATTTTGTGCATTATCCAAAGGCAAATTTTGAATCTGTTTTGAAGTGTCTTCTCCATCATTCTCATCTTCACTGTCATCACAATATATCTCAATATTGTCAAATTTGACTCCTTCATGATGTCCCTTATCTGTTAGTCCATCAATCTTTTTATCATCAAACACAACATGCACAGATTCCATAACAATGGTGGTTCTTAGATTGTAGACCCTATATGATTTTCCAGCAGAATAACCAACAAATATCCCTTTATCAGCCTTTGCATCAAACTTGCCTTTGTGATCAGGTTAATTCCTTAGAATGTAGCATTTGCAAGCAAATACATGAAGGAAGTTTAAGGTTGGTTTTCTTCTCTTGAACAATTGATAGGGATTCATGCCTTTTGCCTGATTAATTAGAGAAATATTCTGAGTGTAACATGCACAGTTAACAGCCTCAGCCCAAAAATATATTGGGAGTTTTGACTCTTCAAGCATTGTTCTTGCAACTTCAATTAGTGATCTGTTCTTCCTTTCCACCACACCATTTTGTCGTGGAGTCCTTGGAGCTGAGAACTCATGCATGATCCCATTCTCTTCACAGAACAACCTCATGGTAGAATTCTTGAACTCAGTTCCATTGTCACTCCTGATATTCCTTACTTTAAAATCTGGATGATTGTTGACTTGCTTGATATGATTGATAATGATTTCACTAGCTTCATTTTTTGAACCAAGAAAATAAGTCCATGAAAACTTTGAGAAATCATCTACAATCACTAGGCAATATCTTTTCCATGAAATTGACAATACATTGACTGGTCCAAAAAGATCCTTGTGTAGTAGTTGTAATGGTTCATCAATTGCTGATTCAAGCTTCTTACTGAATGATGCTCTATTTTGCTTTCCTTTCTGACAAGCATCACACAGTCCATCCCTTGAGAATTCCACTAGAGGCATTCCTCTAACTAAGTCCTTTTTCACTAGATCATTCTTTATCTTGAAATTCAAATGGGACAGCTTCTTGTGCCATAGCCAACTTTCATCTTGACTTGCTTTGCTGAAAAGATAAGTGATTTATTCTGCATCTGTAGAGTTGAAGTCATCCAAGTACACATTTACTTTTCTAACTCCATTTAGAACCACTTTGTTATCCTTCTTGCTGGTAACAACACAGGCTTCAGAATTAAAGGAAACAGTATTCCCTCTGTCACATAGTTGACTGATTCTCAATAGATTATGTTTGAGACCATCAACTAGTGCAACTTCATCAATGATGACATTTTCCTTTGAAATCAAGCCATATCCCATAGTGAACCATTTGTTGTCATCTCCAAAGGTTATGCTAGGGCCAGCTCTCTCCTTAAACTCTGTGAGCAGGGTGAAATCTCCTGTCATGTGCCTTGAATAACCACTGTCCAAGTACCATAGATTCCTTCTTTTTCCCTGCACACAACAAAATCAAATCAAGTTGGTTTTGTTACCCAAGTTTCCTTGGGTCCAGCCTTGTTAGTCTTTTTCCTAGACTTCACACTTCCTGTACCTTTTGACCTAGATAACTTTGAGTCAACCTTGGTCTCAGATGTAGATGGTTGAAGTGTAGGGTTAGTCACAGAATCATTTAGCACATTTGGTTGAATTTGATAAGGCATGGATTGTGCAAACATGTTACTCCACATAGGCATGTTGTATGGCATTTGAGGCATACTAAATCCAGCAAAATAAGGATTATTAACATATGGCATGTTTATAAAATGTACATGAGGATTTTGTTGAGACATAACAGGCATGGCATGTAATGGTGACATATACATGTTAGGCATGGAAGGAGTTAAAGGCATGTGAGCATTCTTAACAGATTTACAGTTAGCAGATAGATGATTAACACTACTACAATCCACACAACTTTTCCTAGGGGCATACTTATCAGGTGTGTAATTGTTATGTTTGTTAATCCTTACCTTCCCATTTCTATTGCATTTTCTTTTGATTTTCTTTCTATCCTCAACCAACTTAAGCCTATTCTTTAACTGATCTAAAGTCATGTGTCCTATATTCACCTTACTAGCATCTTTGGATGTGCTACTTGGAAGTTGAACCAAACTTCTTACTGAGATTTTTCAAATTATCCTTTTTAGAATCATTTGCTTATTTCAACTGATGAGCCTTCAACGGATGCTCCTTTTCTTCCTTCAACGGATGACTTTCATTATCCGTTGATTCCACATCCGTTGACAGTCCATCAACCAATTCCATTTCTTTTTTGTTTTTCTTCTAGGCATTCTCACAGAATGATTCAATTCCTTGAACTTTGATAATTTGAGCACTAAGATCCCTAGATGTTTTCCAGGCCTTGATTACCTCTTACTCACGTTCTAGTTTTTTAGAAAGAATTTTTACTTTCTTAACAGACTCTTCTAGTTCACTCTCAACAAATAAGCATTTGAATTTAATCTTTTCAAGCTCAATTACCTTACCCTCTAATATAGCATTCCTATCACTTAAGAACAGATTATTCTCTTTGATTCTCATGTTCTCTTTAGTCATTGATTTAAGAGAAACACGTAAATGATTCAATTCAGTAGACATATCATTTATAGCTTCATTGAATTCATCTTTAGAAAGCTGAGAGAGGTCAGTAGTGATTACCTGGTTGCTTATGAACTAGTTTCATTCTCATCAGAATTAGCCATCAGGGTTAAGTTGATATACTCCATATCATCATCTTCATTGGCTCCATCAGTTGCCCAGTCATTTTCCTGAGTAAGAAAAGCCCTTTCCTTTTGTTTGAGCAATTCAAAATATTTTCTTTTGTAATCCACTTGCTCAAATTTTTTCTTTTCAGAAGTTGGCTTTCTCCAGTCACTTGCAAAGTGTCCACTTGTGCCATAGTTATAACACTTGAATTTAGACTTGTCCACCATGTTCTTGTTTGGCTTAGGGGCTCTAGTGTTCTTCTTGAATTACAAATTTGCAAATCTTCTGGACAGAAAGGCCAGATATTCATCGACATCATCAGAGTCATCTTGACTGGAATTGTTTTCAACCTCAGCTGCTTGCTCCTTTCCTTTGCTTGATTCTGATTTTCTTGTGCCAGTTTTGAGACTTGGCATTGCCTTTTCTTCAATCCTGGCTTCAGTTTTCTCATTTTCAGCTACAAGTGTAACTGATCAACCATTTCTCTTTCCCTTCTCCAACAGCTTATCTTGCTCCATCTCAAGTTCATAGGTCTTCAAAATTCCATATAATCTTTCAAGTGTGAAGTCCTTATAATCTTGACAATTCCTTAGTGAAACAGTCATAGGCTTCCATTCCTTTGTTAGAGACCTTAGAAATTTTAAGTTGGAATCATTGACTTGGTACACTCTGCCATACAACTTCAATCCATTCAACAGTTTCTGAAATCTATTGAAAGTATCATTCAATGATTCTCTTTCTTCAGAATGAAAGTATTCATATTGTGAATGAGAAGCTGCATTTGTTTTCTCTAACTTGCTCACTACCTTCACAGATAAGTTGTACAGTATCCCAAATTTCCTTAGTAGAGAGGTTGTTAATGACATTATCAAACTTATCTTTGTCTATGCCATTAAACAGAATGTTCATGGTCTTCTTGTCATTGTTAACCTTTTCAATATTTTCAGGAGTCCATTCTACTCTTGGCTTGGGAATAGACTGCCCAACAGCAATTATGGCAGTAGCAGCTGTGGCCACTTTATGAGGGATGTGAGGACCATTCTCAATGCAGCTTATGTAGCTTTCATCTTGAGAGAGAAGATGTAGATGCATCTACACTTTCCAGTGATGATAATTATCCCTTTCTAGGATTGGAATCTTTACTCCAATATCCTTCTTACTCATGATGTTAGTAGAATAGATCTTTAAACTCTTTGTATGTCAAGAGTTTGCTCTAATACCAATTGTTATTCCCAAGGAACTAACAATGAGATTTACAGAAGGGGGGTTGAATGTAAATCTCAAAACTTTTTAGAGTTTTGAGCAATTTCAAAGGCTAGGTGTATAATGAACAGATGTGTGTGAATTGCTTTAAGCAAGTGCAGGCAGATGTATATTCAAAACACAAATGTAAAGAACACAAAAGCTTTTAAAACTTTTCTCGTGAATTTGTTATTCCACCAGAGATGTGTATTTCAGAAAATCTGTGATACAAAGAATTGTTCACAACAGCTTCCTAATACAAACTAGATGATTTTCTCTCTGAATTTTTCTAAACAGCTCTTGAAAATTCACACTTAATTACTAGCTGCAACATGGTTTATATATCTCCAAGTTTTACAAGTGAAGGTAAAGATAAAATACAATTATAAAATAGTCCTTCACATGTTTTTTCTCTATTTCTCTATCCAATGCAATCTAAGATTATCTATGAATCTTTGAATACTTTATTGTTTGCACCAGAATGGAAATGACGCTTTTTATTGATTCCTCCAAGAGGCTACCACATTCCAATTGTCTCTGTCAACCCATGTGCCTCTGTCAGCTTATGAATTGTCAATATCAACTGCTATGGAACTGAGCATCCATTGAAGCTTTCATCCGTTGGTGGCTTTATCCGTTGATGCTCTTATCCGTTGATGCTTTAGCAGTTGAAGCTTTATCCGTTGATGCACTCATCTGTCGATGAATGTTATCCATTGAAGCTTTAGAGACATCCGTTGAGGCTTTGTTTCTCATCCGTTGAAGGCCTTTAATTTACCAGTTGATACTACTTCATTTCTGGAAAATTACAAGGCATGAAATATTTACAATTAGCCCTCCTATTTGCATATCCACTAGTAGTCAACATGACTTATAATTTTCTACAACTTCTAAGAATTATAACTCAATTACAAAGACTGAAATGTGCTACAATACTAAACTTATTTCTAAGTAAAGCTACTCCATCAACGGATAGCCAAAGTGGTCTTATCCGTTGAGGCTACAAACACTAGGTTTCAACTTAAGTGTTTTGTTTAACTTATCATCAAAGTAATACACATATATTCATAACAATATATTTAAATCAATACGGTTGGATCTTTGAAAAATATTTTTAAAATAATCGAAATGGCTATTCAGGATTAAACACTAGTTAGTTGTACTAGTCAAACTAATACTTGACTATTAAAATGATAAATCAAATAAAATAATTTTGATATTAAATTTCGGTTACATCACTAATATATATATATCTATTTAAATCCATATGGTTGGATCATACGAAAATATTTAAAAATTAATCGAATCACCAATTCAGGATTAAAAAATAGTTAGTTGTACTAGTGAAACTAATACTTCACTATTAAAATGGCAAACCAAATAAAATTATTTTGATATGAAATTTTAGTTATATCACTAATATATATATATATATATATATATAAATATGTATGGTTGGATCGTTGAAAAATATTTTTAAAATAATCGCAACACCAATTCAGGTTTAAACACTATTTAACTATACTAGTCTTGACTGTTAAAATGGCAAACAAAATAAAATTATTTTGATATAAAAATTTGATTACATCACTAATATATATATATATATCTATTTAACTCCATACGGTTAGATCGTAGGAAAATATTTTAAAAAATAATCGAAACACCAATTCAGGATCAAACACTAGTTAGTTATACTAGTCAAACTCATACTTGACTGTTAAAATAGAAAACCAAATAAAATTATTTTGATATGAAATTTTTGTTATATCAGTAATATATATATATATATTGAAATCCATACTAATGGATCCTTGAAAAATATTTTTAAAATAATCGAAACGCCAATTCAGGATTAAATACTAGTTATGTGTATTAGTCAAACGGATACTTAACTGTTAAATTGGCAAACCAAATAAAATTATTTTGATATAAAATTTTTGTTATATCACTAATATATATATCTATTTTAATCGATACTATTGGATCGTAGGAAAATATTTTAAAAATAATCGAAACACCAATTCAGGTAGTTGTACCAGTCAAACTAAAATTGACTGTTAAAATGGTAAACTAATTAAAATTATTATGATATGAAATTTTGGTTATATCACTAATATATATATATATATATATCTATTTAAATCCATACAGTTGGATCATAGGAAAATATTTTAAAAATAATCAAAACACCAATTCAACATTAAACATTAGTTAGTTGTACTACTCAAACTCATACTCGACTGTTAAACACTAAAACATCCATACATGACTTAACACTAGTAGGTATTACTAGCCAATTGTGAAAATAACAAATAAAATATATTAATTTTTTTCTGAAAAATTAATTTATTTGATTTGCTATTTTTGAATCAATATTTTTGAACAAACGAACCGGACAAATATATATTGTGTCTATATTTGCTACGGAGACTTTCGTAAATAAATAAATTTATTTGATGAAAGATTTTTTAAGTCAACTAGCATATTGGCTTGTACTACTAACTTATGCATATTTCTATATTGGAGTGTTAACTTTTGGTAAAATATTTCTCTATGATCCAACTTTACCAATATTAACCTACCGAAGTTAAACTATATTAATTTTAGTTATATGAAAAATTAATAAAATTTTTGAAAAACATATAGCATGACAAGAATAGAAAAATATAATAATAGTACTACTACAGACAATATATTTATATGTATATGTCAATCTTTATATTTTTAAGTGAAATTCAATAAAAAATGGAAATGATTAAATATTTAGTTCGAGATTTAAATAGTCAAATAGTGGTGTGACTAGTACTCCTACATAGTATTTCGTTCATTAGCATTTAATTTTTTTAAAATATTACAGCAATCTAACTGTATAGGTTTTAAAATTTTATATGTTTGAGCGATATTCTGAAAAATTAAGAAAAAATAATTTCCTATTATTTGAGATTATAATAATTAACTAGTGATTTGACTAGTTATTCTAAATTTTGTGTATAAATGTAATGAAAACTTAGTAAAATATTATTTGAGTGACAAAGATAATATTTATTTTATAAAATTAAAATTTACTATAAATAATTATTAAAGCCAAGAAGTATTAATAAAAACAATATTTTGGTATTGATGCTCAAATGATGTGCACATGCAATGTTAAGCTATCTTACTAGAAAACAAGAGAGCACACAGATCGTCACCATAAAATTTATTACAACCCTTCATTAATAAAGTAACCAGACATATGAACCGACCAGACTTGAGCAATTGAATCACGTACCACCCATATCTCTATTTCATACTTTCTCACTCCAATCTCCCACATATTTTTCTCACATATCTTCCTCCATTCCTCTCTTTTACTCCTAGCAACAAATATTTTCCCAGGTCATAACTCCAACAAATTTATACATCCATATCAATATTTATTACACATACCCACAAATACATGTACATCTCCACTTATAACCCCAATTCTCAACACATACACAAATAACATGCATATATAAGAGGGCTTCCCAAGCAAGCTAATGGCATTGGCATAAAAGAACACCTAGAAGAACTAGAGGAAGAGAAGAAGAGATGGAAGGCCTTTATTTGTTGTAGCTTTGTAATATTTGTCTCAGTTAAAACCAAAAAATATAATCCAATTCTCTGACAAATTGTACTCTGATTCAATTTAAGATTGCGTTTGGAAATGCGAATTTCATTTCAAATAGTTCAATTCAAATTTAGGAATTCAATTCAGGAATTTCAAATTCATATATTCTGTTTGGTAAGTATAATAATTTCAAATTCTGAATTTCAAATTCCTATAGTGTTTGGCACCAACTATAATTCATTTGAAAATTCAATTTATCAATACATCAAAAATTACTTGAAATACAGTTTCAAAAAAATCACTTAAAATACATTTCAAATACATAATGTACACATTTTTACCAACCCTTTTCGAAGCCAAATCTAACCCCCGGCCTTTTTCAATGCCAATTATACGCCACCCTTGTCCAAGCCCTTCTTTTCCTCGGTCAAAAACTTATCTAGACCAAATGGATCAGCTTATTCTGGTTCCTTCGCAAAATTGAACATGCATGTCATTTGGGTCGGTCTCAGATGTACGAGTTATGACTTATCAGGTTTGAATCTATGAATTCTGTTATCTTGTCTAGTTGCTTGTCTGCACCGCCATATGTATAAGCATCCGCATCTTCCTTTGGCATGTAAAGAATAGAAAGAGTATTATGGACAGTAATCATCTATCAAACATATAAATACATAAACAGATAACAAGCAATAAGAAGCTACAATGATTCAAATAAAAGTGATAAAAAATGCAGGAAAAAGCTTAAGTATTAAAACTTTGTAACAATTACAATCATCAATCATTCAAATTTTTTTTAGCAAAATGGGATAATGGTTTAACATGGTATTTTCTATCTGTGAAGGGTCAACCATTCTTGACAATACATCAATATCATGTAGCTCAAATCATTCAAAGAAAACTAGAGTCTGCGTACTAATTTGAAAACTGAAAGGTTCACTAAGAAAGTTGATATAAAGAAATAAGCACTAACCATGGCAGGAAAATCTACAAAGTTGAACTAAACACTATTCACATGACTGTGTATTGTTTGTGGTAATTTGGCATCTTTTAAGAACATACGTTTATGTGGACATAAGTGAATGGAATTTCCGAAACAATCAACAACAAAAAAACTATCAAAATAAAAAACTAATTCCAACTAGAATCCATAAAAACTATCCTAAATTGATAATTCAACCTCAATAAAGAAATAATAAAAACTAATTAAAGCTTCGTATAAAATATTGAATCAATTAGCTATTATATTGTATATATTCATACAAATAAATTCACACCTAGCAGTGGAGTTATCAGAAATGGAAGGGCAAACGAGAGGAATTGAGTAGACAAAGAGAGGGAGAAGGAGAGAGCAGAGAGATAGATTGAATCGAGAAAAGAATGGGAGAGAGAGAGGGGGAGAGAGAGAGAGCGAGAGAGAGAGAGAGAGAGCTGACCCGAGAAAGAGAAAGAGGGGGGAGAAGGCAGGTTGGAGATTTTAATTTCAAATGACACCTTTAAAAATGGTATTCCAAATTCTAGTAAATGGGCTTTGTTTCAAATGGCTAGGATTTGGCTCAAATCCAAATCCAAATTCTTAATTTATCCAAACAAGAAATTTAATCGAAATTCAGCATTTCAAATGAAATGCTCCTATCCAAACAGGCCATAAGTGAATTCGGTTTGTTAGGAATTACAAGTAGGTTTGTTTAACATACATTAATCAGTAGATTATAGCATTACATCTAATGCACTAATACACATTTTTAATACACTAATACTTTTTCCTTTACTAACATATATAGCATAATAAATTCGGCCAATAATAGTTAGTTATAGTGGTTAAATTGGATTTGTAAATCCATTAAAATTGGTAAGTTTAAAATTTATGGGCTATAAATTCCAAAGTTAAGTGTAATTTAACAGATGGGAATTTTAATTTTGCAAGCTTTTCTAAAATACGATGTTTTTTCGGTCGGAAGTTACTAACTTATGACGTATAGTTGCATCGTAAATTTATATTTTATTTCATTAAAAGTGGGTCCCGTAAAGTAACATCCAACATTTTCCTCCGTCGTAAGTACATAACTTCCGACATAATTTTTTGTCGTATGTTGATAACATAAGACGATAATTTTCCGTCGTAAGGTCATTTATTATTTTATAGAAAATGTGGGCCCATGGTTACTAACTTGTGATAAAATTTTATTTTGTGACGAAAAATTGAACTTACTACTCGAGCAAAAATGACAAAAAAATTTCTTCGTAAATGCCTCAATTACGACGATTCCAGTTCAAAAAAACCGTCATAAATGGCACGATTTCTTGTAGTGGCCTAGAAAACTTATAAAAAAGGCTAATAAAATCAACTTGATTTGATTTTATTGTGTGCAGGGAAACAGAAAGAATCTTTGATATTTGGATAGTGGGTGCTCAAGGCACATGACTGGAGATTCTACCCTGTTCATTGAGTTCAAGGAGAGAGCTGGCCCATGTATCACTTTTGGAGAGGACAACAAGGGTTATACTATGCCATATGGCTTGATTTCAAAGGATAATATCATCATTGAAGAAGTTGCCCTCGTGGATGGACTCAAGCATAATTTGTTGATTATCAACCAGCTTTGTGACAAGGGAAACTCAGTAAGATTTAATTTTGATGCCTGTATTGTGACCAACAAGAGAAGCAACAAAGTGGTTCTCACAAGAGTGAGAAAAGGGAATGTGTACTTAGCTGGTTTTAACTCATCAAATGCAGAATTTGTGACTTGTCTATTCAGCAAGGCAAGTCAGGATGAAAGTTGGCTATGGCACAAGAAGCTGTCTCACCATAACTTCAAGACTATGAATGAGCTAGTAAGGAAAGATTTGGAAAGCAAATCAAGGCATCATTCAGAAAGAAGCTTGATTCAACAATTCAAGAACCTTTGCAACTATTGCACATGGACTTATTTGGACCAGTCAATATATTATCCATCTTAAGGAAAAGATACCGCCTAGCAATTATGGATGATTTCTCAAAGTTCTCTTGGACATATTTTCTAAAATCCAAAGATGAAGCTAGTGAAATCATCATCAATTATATAAAGCAACTCAACAATCATCCTTATTTTAAAGTAAGGAGAATTAGGAGTGACAATGGAACTGAGTTCAAGAATTCTGTGATTAGATCATTTTGTGAAGAGAATGGGATCATGCATGAATTCCCCACATCAAGAACTCCACAATAAAATGGTGTGGTGGAAAGGAAAAACAGATCTCTTATTGAAGCTGCAAGAATAATGCTAGAAGAATTAAAGTTACCAACATATTTTTGGGCTGAAGCTGTAAATACTGCAAGCTACACTCATAATATTTCTTTCATTAATCAAGCAAGATGCATGACACCCTACCAATTGTTCAAGAATAAGAAGCCAACACTAAAAATTTTTCATGTCTTTGGCTGCAAATATTATATCTAAAGAAATCAAACTGATCAGCATGGGAAGTTTGATGCCAAAGCAGATGAAGGCATTTTTGTTGGATATGTAGTTAGAAATGCATATAGAGTCTACAATCTCAGGACCAACATTGTTATGGAATCTGTACATGTTGTGTTTGATGATAAAAAGATTGAATACTGCAAGATGGAGATTTCCATGAAAGCCTCAAATTTTATAATGTTGATATGATTTGTGATGATATTGATGATGAAGGTGATCAAGAACCAATTTCTAAGGACAATGAAGAAAAATCTACAACTAATGAAGCACACAATTCAACATTCGTCGAAAGACCAAGTGCATCATCCGTTAAAAGACAATCTGCATCATTCGTCAAAAGGCAAAACTCAACATCCGTTGAACCATTGATAGAAATTGAGGGCCAATACAGATCACCATCAGAAAGGACACCAACTACAAGTCAAAGATCCACAAACTCAAGGGGGAGTTTCTTCTAATTAAAACTCTGTCACACATCAAGATAACAATGAGGCCTCTTCATATAGAGGTAATCTACCACAACAGCGAAAATGGACTAGAGATCACCCATTTGAACTGATCATTGGTGATGCATCTTCAAGAGTACAGACAAGAAAAGCAACTCAAGAGGAATGTCTATATAGCAGCTTTCTATCTCAGGAAGAGCCTAAAAAGGTAGAGGAAGCTCTGTTGGATCCTGATTGGGTTTTAGCTATGCAGGTGGAGCTAAACCAATTTGAAAGGAATAAAGTTTGGAAGCTGGTACCCAAGCCTAAAGGAAAGAATCCTATTGACACTAAGTGGGTATTCAGAAGCAAGATGGATGAAAATGACATAGTAGTCAGGAACAAAGCTAGATTGGTTGCTAAGGGATAATGTCAACAAGAAGGAATTAATTTTGATGAAACCTTTGCTCCTGTTGTAAGACTTGAAACCATCAGAATCTTATTTGCTTATACAGCCCATGCCAATTTCGAGGTTTATCAAATGGATGTCAAAAGTGCTTCTCTAAATGGAGACTTGGAAGAGAAAGTCTATGTCAGTCAGCCTCCTGGTTTTGAAGATCCAAATTTTCCAAAATATGTCTACTACCTCTTGAAAGCACTTTATGGATTGAAGCAAGCACCTAGAGCCTGGTACGATACTTTATCAAAGTTTCTCTTAGAAAATCACTTCACAAGAGGTACTGTTGACAAAATCCTATTCTTTAGAAATGTTAATGAATCTAGTATACTTGTTCAAATTTATGTAGATGATATTATATTTGGTTCTACAGATGAAAAAATTTGTAAAAAGTTTGCCAAACTAATGCAAAGTAAATATGAAATGAGCATGATGGGAGAACTAACATATCTTCTTGGTTTACAAGTAAAGCAAGTTAGTGATGGAATATTCATTAGTCAAACCAAATACATTTATGATCGTTTGAAGAAGTATGACTTAATAGATTACACATCTGCAAAAACCCCCATGGCCACTATAACTAAACTTGAATTAAACACTACTGAAAAGTCTGTGAATATTTCAAGTTATAGAGGCATGTTTGGCTCACTTTTATATTAACAGCCAGTAGGCCATATATAATGTTTGCTACATGTCTTTGTGCTAGATTTCAGGCTGATCCTAGAGAATTTAATAGCTATTAAGAGAATTTTTAGATATCTCAAAGGAACACCAAAACTTGGCATTTGGTATCCTAGAGATTCTGGTTTTGATTTAATTGATAGAAAGAGTACAACAGGAACCTGTCAATTTTTAGGAAATAAGCTAGTATCCTGGTTCAGTAAAAAGCAAAACTCGGTTTCTACTTCTACAGCTGAAGCTGAATATATTGCTGCTGGTAGTTGTTATGCTCAGATTTTATGGATGAAAAATCAACTGTTGGACTATGGTCTACAGGTGACAACAAAAGTGCCATTGTAATTACTGAAAATCCAGTATAGCATTCAAGGATCAAGCACAATGACATCAAGTACTACTTTATTAGAGAGCATGTTATGAATGGTACTGTTGAACATCATTTTATTCCAAGTGAGAAGCAGCTTGCAAACATCTTTACCAAGCCACTTGATGAATCCACCCTCACTAGGTTGGTAAGTGAGTAAGGTATGCTTAATTACTCTTAATCTATATTGTTGTCTAAGCAAATTGCAATTCAGCCAGACTCAAAGTTGATATTTCCCGTCAAAGATAAAATTTGGGCTTAATCAAAATTTATATTTCGACGGATATTCATTATCCGTTGAAAATGAACATCCTTTGTATTTTATTATCCGTAAAAATATCAATTATCACTCTGGGTACTTTTATCATTATCCGTCAAATTGCACTCAATCTTAGCCGTTAATTTTAAGCATCATCCGTCAAATTTACTTACATCCTGTATGAATATTTCAACGGATAATCTTAGAATTTTGACAGTTTTCTTTATTTTTGAAACAGCTATTTTGGACTAATTTGATTGATTATTTTATTTACTTCTTAATTTTTGACAGTTTATTTCTGAGTAAGTATAAAAGCTAGTTTCATTTGTATTTTTCACTTTTATCTTCTCAAGCAATTTCTCTACGTCTCTTCTTCCCAAAGCAAATACTCTCTTTCTGCAACTAACTCCAATCACAGAAATGGCACCGGTAGTCAAAATCATGTCCTCAACTGGGTTTTTTATGAAAAGAACAACTTTGTGGCTCTGGTGAACAAGCAAATTCCGGTATACGAAGATTATCACAAGATGATGAACTTCATACTGAACTGCAAATTGAGTTATGCCATGCTTGAATCTCCAACCATCTACTGCAAAGTTGTCGCGAAAATTTGGACTACAACAGTGTTCAACTCTAAGGATAAAACTATTACCTCTCAAAGGTAATGAACACTGTATTAATTGTGATGCTATTGAGAAATGCTCTAAATTGCCTGAAAATAACACACTTGCCTCACAAATAGACACTGGTATGAGTAATATGCTAGTTTCTATGGGCTATGCTCTTGATACCACTAAATTAGGTGATGTTAGGAGATTGGGTCTTAGAAAAGAATTGAGTTTTCCAAGTGACTCATTTATCAAATTGTTTTCTAGCAAAATTAGCAATTTTGATGTTGTATTTTACTCACTTGTTCACATGCTTTACATGCTTCTTACTGATAAGTACTTCAATTTAAGCACTTCTGTTATGTATGAGTTAGGGAGTAAATTTAGGGATATTAAGAAGAGGTCTATGAATATTTATTATGCTAGATTCTTCATGATGATAGCTCATTTTGTTTCTGAGAACCTCTCAATTGACAACCCAACAAACAAGTTAGCTTGTTGGGTCTAAGAGAGAAGAGTTATTCCTTATCTAAATAGGACAAATCACCACAAGGATGTTCCCTTTGTGTACATGCCAATCATGGAACATCCTCAGGTAAGTGAGTTAAATATTTATGTCCCTACTTCTTCCCAACCTATTACTTCTTTGTAATTAAATATGGCTATGGAACTTGTGACAGTGACCAAACAGGAGCTTACCCAAGCCATCAAACCAACAGTCTCCAAATCCAAGTCAAAGAAAGCCCCCTCTAGTTTCTTTCAAAAGAAAATAGTTATAAAATCCACTAAAAGTGAAGAGGGTAGTGTGAAGGGAAGTGAGACTGGTGAGGGATAGGTTGAATATCAAAGAAACCCTAAAAATAAGGTTGGAGAGGTGAGTGCATCCCAGCCTAGCCACACTAGAGTTTTCCAACAAACTGTAGTGCTTAACAAGGAAATAAGCTCACTGCTAGTTGCATCCTCCCAAAAAGATGCGACTATTGAACAAAGCTCTCAGCTAAGAGCACAAGCCAAGAGGGTTAGGGACATAAGCTCACCCCAAACTTATGTCAGAAAGAAGAAGTCAAAAACCATTGGGGATACACACGGTGCACACCCTATGCCTACTACAGTCAAAGACGCAGTCCATGCACCTTCTCAAAATCAGATTGATGTAGCTCCAACAAATGTGGAGTCATAGCCAAAATCTTTAGTTATAGAAGCACCTCACACTTAAAACTCACCCACAAATTCTCTAGATGTGGACATGATTCAAACATCAATTCATGAGTCTCCATCTTTAACTCTCATGGAGAAGCCAAAATCTCAAGCAAATGAGCATCATCCTTTAGATGATTTGTTGGCTCACTTGCTATTCCTTTCTGATTCTAGTGAGAATACTGTGTAAAATCTCAAATCAATCACTACAAATTCAACAGTATTTTCTACTCCAAACTCTGTCATTTCTACTATCTCGACAAATATTTTTCATATGTCTACTAGTGACTGTATATCGACGGATGTTCTTAACAGCAGTCATCCGTTGAAACTTTCAACTATTATTTCGACAGATGTTTCTCATTCATTGAATATCACTGCACCACTCTAAATTTTAACTACAGTAACAAGTGCAGATGATCTAGTGGTTGGACAATCACTCTTAGGATTGAGGGAAAGGAGTGAACAGAGTGAGAGACTGAGTTGTTCTCAGGCAAAAGGAGAGGAAATGAGTGAATCTCTGCAAGCTATTTCATCCAGCTTGGAAAATGTCAGTGAGTGGAGTCCCACCATAGTAGGTAAAGGTAAGGGTGTGATGGCGGGAAGTCAAGGGGAGTCTTTGATGCAAAAATAGAGAGAAAATAAGAGAAAAGCAGGTACAGGAGAAATAAGGATGAAGACCATTACTTGTGAGTCAATAAATGTCAGTGATGCAGAAAAAGAGAAACTGTTTAAACAAGAATATCAAGTTGTGATAAATTCTATCTCTTTAGATGCTAAAATATTTACTCATCCTGTTCCAGCATATCAAATTCTGGATCGATAGGACAATGAGGAGGCTGAGAAGATACTTAACTTGGTGCACATTACTAGCTGTATGTAAAGGGCTAAGGATGCCATCACAGCCATGCCACCCACAGCTGGTGATGATGTTGATTATAAAACTGGTAATTCTGAGGATATATTTCGACATGAAAATGATGATGAAGGAGAGTTCATGGATATAGAGGAGAAGCAGGCCCTAGCTCAAGGTCATACATTTCATCTTGGGTGTTTTCTAAAGCATGTGATGAGTACAATTTCAAATCCACTCTTTCTCACATCATTCAGCAAACTCACACAGTTCTTCAAACTACTATAAATGCCTACACAAAGAGACTTCTATATGCAAATCTGAACTCTCTCCAACTACATCAAATTCAATCTCTCAAACAAAATTTGGATGTCACTGAGTTGAAGACAGAAATTGATCAAGTCAAGAAGGATGTCGATTGGATGCTAAGTTTCCTAACACAACCATGCTAGACATCAATTGCCAACTTAGTAAAAATTCTGATCTTACGAGCAAGCTGGATTCCTTAGACAAAAGGCTCAAAATCCTAGAAACATCAATTACTAAAATCCATCTATATCAAGCCCAACAAACTCTGCTACTTCAGAAACTGGTCGCTGCACAAACTTCAACCTCCACTCAACTTGATGCTAACAAAAAGGGGGAGAAAGACTCAATTGTTTCAGTTAGCTAGGGGGAGTCAACAAGTGAGGCGGAGAAAGTGCTCAATATATAAGTTAGCAAGGTGATTGTTCTAGCAATTGCTTTCACTAAGCCACCAGCCTTGGACAATATTGATCTAATCAAGATAGAAGTTTCTAAGTTGGAATCAAATGAAAAACTTAAAATGCTTGATGTTGCAGTAGTTGAGCAAGAATCGGATGCAAAATGGAAGAAGCTTGATGAAAATATCAAGAAGAAATTTCGTCCAATTGAGAAACAAGACAAGGTCGTTTCTCACTTCTGCCAATTGAGACAAATTTCAACAAATGAAATGTGCCTAGGGAACATGGAAATGGTCAACCCTCATCAATCAAGTCTCGAAAGGCCAGTGTGATCTTTCAACCAAAAAGGAATTATCCAAAAATTCAGACAAAAATCTAATGGACCTATCTTACGAAACCCCTAGGCCAGATGAAAAGAAGCTGCTTGTAAGGTCTATTTCCTTATCCAAGGATCCCAGAGACACAGTGTCAAAGAAAAGAATTACTAAGATCTACAAGGATGGTAAACTAATCGGTATAGTGGCTGGACATCCACAATTTACAGAGTCTAAGAAAGAAGAAAAGGTGAGGCTTAAACAACAAAAAAGCAAGCTGCTTTAGAAGCCAAGAACCTAGCGAAGAGGCCTACAACCACAGAAGTTACATTGCCTGCTGTGACAACTGAAAATCTGGATGAAGGAAAAAAGGAGGAACCAAAGCAGACAAAGAGGAAGTTTAGATACATAATCCATACAAAGAGGAAGATAGATTTTAATGATGATAAGGAAGACTACATGCCAACCAAATCTACAACTTCAAGTCAATCAGCCATACCTACTGTGAGGGGGGCTAAATTCAAGGTTGATCCTAACATCACCTCTCATGGTGAACCTATTGTTCCTAAGGATGAACCTATAGATTGGGACGACTTGCCTCTTCTTAATCTAAATCTTCCAATCTTTGCCAAACAAAGGAAGACAAAGGAAAGAGTAGTCAAAACAGTCAAGCCTGTCAAGTTTAAATCAAGCAAGTGGCCAAACCCAATCCTAATATCAACAAGGGAGATTAACTCTACATATGTGACATCAAAAAAAATTCAGACATAAACCTCTATCTGGATGAGCTAGAAGAAGTCAGATCTATTGATTCCTACAAGCACCTTCCAGAGAGACTAGTCTTCAAGTACAAGGGTGGTAAAGAAATTACATGGCCACTTCACATAATTCTTAATTAAGGTTATTCCACTTTGGTGACCATCTTCTATGAAATTAAGAAAAACTTTGGATTTAATATAGTTTCCAAGAAAATGATACGAAACAAGATTGAGGAGATAAGGAATAGCTGGAGAGGACCAACTGCACTCCCAAGAGTATTGACAATTCCTTTCACTAGAGATAGGGTACATTTGAGGCCATATTGGATTATGGAGTTCAAGGATGAAAAATACATTAGAAGATTCTTCAGATTGGAAGACCAGCCAAAGATTGCAAGCAATGAAACTCTCAAGAAGATGCAAGAAAAGATGGATCTAATAAATTCAGATGAATCAGAATGTTTCAGACAACTCCAATATCAGATTGAAGAGAATGATGTGAAGCTGGGAAAGAAATCAAGAAAATGATCTAAAATTGCTCAGTGTAGAGGGACACCTTGAAAATGATCTGTAAGACACTCTATTAATTTTTCTTTATGAGATTTTTCAATAAACTGCAGCACTTGTAAATTTTAATCCACTTTATTTTATTATGTATTGATAGAGTATTTTGTTATGATCATGTTTCTTTTAATTTATGGCTACAATTCTAGTAGACAGAAATTGGGGGAGATTGTTAGGAATATATTATGTACTTGATGATAAATTATTTAAGTGAAATTATAGCTTTAAACGGATGATCAGTTCAACATCCGTTGAAAGAGTAGCTTATGTAATGTAACGCCCCAAATCCGGGGTCAGGAATCTGGGTCGTCACGCCATCCATCACTCATGTGCAACCTGTATTGATTCGATAATCCAAGAGACCCCAATATCACACACACAAGTTATAGCCTTAGAAACGACCTACACCAAGTATCATCTATTATTAAAACTCAAATGTACTTTAAAGGATCTCAAATAATTATTCATAACCTCTACAAGAAGTTACAATAATTATGACTGATATCTTATACATATCTGATACTCTGGCCCACCTGAGACAAAGATGCCACGGATTCTCCCATGACTACAAGCGACTAAGTCCCACACCGATACACTGGTTATCTGTTGTGTTGTGATATTTAAAAGAAAGCAAGAGTGAGCAATAATGCTCAGCCATAATAATATGCAGTATGAAAAGACTATATGAGAAATTCAAGTATAATTCCATATTGGAAAAATATGTTTATTTAAAATATTTTTCCTCGGTAATTCACACCTTCTTTCGAAAATAATTCTTTTATTATCCTGCCAATACCTTAATGATAACCCAGCACCTAGGCTTGGGTTACAGTATTGCATCATAATTCCAATTGGAAGAATATGACCTTCATCGGATCCCCCGAGATACGATGATCAGTCGTATAACGGTATACTTTTCTACATATAGATGGATGACTTCCATACGCCCGGTGTTCGCCCTAGCCACATTTGGGCTATATATGCTTCCCCATTCATCCCGGGTATATTTTGTATACTTCGTATGTCCCTCAGTACACATGGTACCTCCTCATACGGAAAATTTATATATCAGTCTCCCCAGTCCACGAAGTACTGGATCTCTACCCCTCATATGTCCATTTAAGAATCCTATCATATACTTGGAATCATCGAACTATATCGAAGTTCCCCAAGCATTTTTCTTGTTGATAGGCAAAGCTCGTCTCATATGTGTGTATATATATATGTACTTCCAAGAATTTTGGGAGGAAGTACTAAGGATGTGAGTTGACTGTTGTTAACAGATAAGTAAATAAGAGGGAGTTTCTTTTGTAACTGTATTTAGGATAAGTCGATATAATATTTTTCGATGATTTGAAAGTATTCATATAATATTCCTCAACTAATTTATGTTGAAATAATTAAAATAATCTTTAATAATATACTTAATTGAGTTTGAAATAATAATCGTTGTAGAATACTCCTCTTATATTAAATGAATATCTGAAATAATATTCATTATTCGAATAAAAAATATAGTTGATGGAATATTATTTTTTGAAATTATTTTAACTAAATTCGAGGTATTTTAATATTTCGCAAGTGAACTTCAAGTCCCTTGGACCAAAACAAGTACGGACTTTTAATCGTCCAAAATATCTCCGGGATGATTTCCAAGTTTATACATTATAAAAACTGACCGAGTCTCGGAATACTTCCGGGTTTTCATCAAATTATAGTGACCGATCCTCGATCTAAAATACATACGCCACGCTACTCGCTAGCGTTAACATTCTTAAAAATATACTCCTCCGGAATACTTCCAGATTTTTATAAACTTACACCGACCGACTCTCGGTCAAAATATAACATTTCAAACTCGGTATGAACATATACCCAAAATTAACAACAATTGAGTAATATAATTATCTCAAACTTTGTAAAACAGTTTAAAGCAATCTCATGCATACATCACAGTTTTGTAAAACATTCACAACACAACAATTCAAAACACAGTTCTGTAAGTTTATAAAAATGTTAGCAATTCCTTAAGAACTGTTGTGATTTCCAACGGTTTTCTAATCACGCGGTCTCGGTTCCGATATTTTTACAATATTGAAAAATTCTTATTCTCATTTGAAATTTTGATAGCAATTAAGAAACTCTATTTACTACTCTCTGTAACAATTTCATGATTTATGAATATTATTAATTCTATCATTTCTATTCCCAAAGTTTGTAATTCGTAGCAGTTTTTGTCGCATAAATCATTTTTACAAAAATGGTCATAACTTTTGATCCGTAAATTGGAATCAAGAGATTCAAGAACCTAAACGATTCTTATAATATTGTCTATCAATAATCAAATGTTACTTTTTAATAAACTACAGTTTATACACTCAGGAACTTCTGCATAACTTAATGTTGAGTTTTTTTCGTTTTAGCGAGGTTACGATTACGATCCGAGTTTCGTTTACGTATTAAATCATTATACCACCACTAACAATCATTAAATCATCATCCCAACAATAACTCATCTCAAGAATATCATGTTCTTCAGGAAACAATCATCAACCTTAGAACTAATTAACTAAACATCAAGATTACAACAAATCAACCGCTAAAACTATGTTTATAACTAGGATTTCAAAGGTCCTTGAAACTTAAACCTTAAATAAAGAGTGGTCAAAGATTTATACCTTTCTTGAAATCTTGAGATTTGTTCTTGATGATGGTGGAGTCTTGGGAATGCTTGGTTGGGTTTTTGGAACCTAAATCAACCATTAAAATTATTAAACCAAAGAAAAGTTACTATTCTTACTAATCATTATCACTTTTCTTGATTTTATTTAACCCATCAAACCTTACTAAAATGAGCTCAAAAATTTATCTTACCTTAGTTTAGGATGTATGAATCTTCAGAATTAATGGTGGATTTTTTCCATGTCTAGAACTTAGAGTTTTGAAATTGATTTCCTTGCTTTTCTTGCTTTGGCCGAATTGGACGAAGAAATGGGGAGAAAGAGTTTTTCTTGCTTCTTGGAATGCTTCTTGTGTAATATTTATGTTATATGATTTGTATATATTCTAATACTAGTGAATCTAGGCATATCTTATTACATATCTTGCTAGCTTCCTAGGCTTCCAAGCTAATCTATTTAGTTTAGGTTTTAGTCTTACTATTCCTAGCTTGTACGTCATCATGCTATCTAGTTTATCTTACTATTTGATAACATAACCATGGTTAATTTCTTACCATAGTTAGTTAGTTTACTTATCTTGGTTCGATACATTTATTTATTCATTTACGCGTTCGCTCGATCGCTTATTCATTTTCATAATAAATTCTCGTAAACGGTTCGTGATGTAAATCCTTTCTTATACATTCTTTATATTTTGAAGTATCGTACTTGGATTTGAATTTGTAGGATTTTAAATTTGTAATTATATTATGATTCTCGTAATCCTTGATAGTTCATAGATACGGTTATTTTTCAAACATTGTTTACTTCGAAAACTAATAGTGTTTACATACACTCATTTGGTACGCATAATCACAATATCAACTCGGAATCTTAAATTAAAAACTAATAGTCTTTTTTTTATTAAACCACAAGGTTACTATTCATAAAGGTCTTTTACCGATGTCAAAAATATGGGTGGGGATACGTTTCTCATATGACCACCTCGAGTTCTCACCTTGACTTCGCAGTATTGGATCTCTTCATAAAATTTCCATTCATCCGTCAAATATATTTTCGGGTACTCATTCTTGTAGACCTATGACCTCTACAAATTACTCCACATACACTAAGTCTAGCTGCATGTTTATTAGCTCATTTTCAATCATATGTTTGACATTGACGGTTAAATTTCCTAGCCTCGATTCGTGGTACTCGTTATAAACTTGGTGACCGTTCGACGATGGTGCTTATTTATAATCCAACTTTCTTAGTCCATTAAAGATTTCAACTGGTCCAATAAACCTTGGGTTCAACATTTCTTTCCCTTTAGAATCTCATCACACCCTCCCCGGGAGGCACTTTCAACAATACTTGGTCTGTTACTTCATTTTTCTGTCTTTATAATTTTGGTCCGTATATCTTTATTGTTCTTTCTGGGCTGCTATGAGCCATGCTCTAATAAGTTCTAGGAATTTCTTTGGTCTTTTGACTCAACTATGGTCCAAGTATCCCCTGCTTACCAACTTCTTACCAATCCTAAGGGAGAATAATTCTTTCTTCCGTACAACGCTTTGTAGACGTTCCAATGGCCGCATGATAACTCGTTATTGTCGGTAATTCGACTAACATTAACTGGTCACTTCATTTTTCCTTAAAAATCTATAATATGGACGATTAGCACATCTTCTAGTGTTTGGAATGGTCCTTCAACTTATTCATTTTCCCTCCATCACTCTTAGTAGTGCTAGAGTTTTGTTCCTTCACGTTTGCTCAATCCGGCGCATCATCTCTATCAATTATTTTATGTAAGAAGTTCTCATTGTATTTCTTCACGCTCGTCTCCTGTTTCACACTTGGTGTCAGATTTAACATTTCTTCCTCTAGTAATGTAAGGCACATCGTCATCTTGTTGCCATCTTAAGGAAGCAACATTTCATATGCAATTGATTGACAGTTTTTAGAATCATGGATACGCTCAGCTTTCGCTATCAGTCCGACTTCATTAATCATTCCTCGTATAATTACTTACGGTACTATGCTACCTTCCGGGTATATCATTATTCTCGCTAGCGCATTAGACTTCTTCGCGTTTATTGGAAAGTGCTACTAGAGGCCTTTTAAAGGGCGTGTACGATCTTTTTTGCCTTTAGTCAGCGCTAACCATAACATCCCTTCCGTTCTTCCACGTTATCCTTCGTAAGGGATATTGGCGTCCTATTTTCCGTATGCTCGCATGGTAAGTACATCTTTACGAATTTTTCCGTCAACGATAGGGCGTTCTCTTAATCGGTCCAAAATAAAAGGCAAGCCGATAGACGTATCTTCAATGGTCTGGACAGTCCTCCCATCCTACTTGTCAATTTAATAACTTTAAGTCATGCATCTGTTCATCCTTTCTCACAAAATATCTTGGGAAATAATCCAGTTATGAAATTAATTCTTGGGTCCTTCCGTGGCACAATATCACGGGGTCTTTCTATCACCAATTATCTCTTCCATGTTCATAACATTTGTAGAGTGGAGATCTATCGTTGGTATAATAAAATAAGCGGTGTTATTTAATCTATCACTCAAAATCCTCAAATAGCACGATGGTTAACTTGGTTCTTGATAATCCTCCTTCAAAATTTATTATAATTAACTCTTACTCCCATTTAGGTCATCCACAAGTCGCAATCGCCAAAATTTTAATCCTCGCCTTTCCATTTTCATTTTCAACCATGTCGAATACTTACTTACCTACTCAATGACATCCCTTTTCATATTAGGTAATGACTAACATCCTTTTAAGTTTCTAGGAATCATTAAGTCTTCCGATTACGTAATAAAGGGTTTTATTCACCTTGTCTCAACTTTAAAATTCATTCATGCGATCTTCTCATCAGTTGTCCTCAAATTTGTCATCCTCAATATATCGTTTCCTACTTAAAGTGTCGGCCACCACATTGACCTTTCCTTGATGATAATAGATATCTCAATCAATGGCCTTGATCAATTTGACTAGAGCCTTTATCTCATGTTCAGTGTAAGAGAGAAAAAAAATTCAAAATTTCCTCATAAATTAAACTCTTTATCCCTTTCAGTGTGAACCTTATCGCGATTATTCTAAGGTTAATTATTAGAACACCTTATGTAACAGTCCTTAAACCACATAGACATATCATTATACTTCACAAAACATCATCTTCTTATCGTCGAGTATTGCTAACACGGGGTTGTTACTAATCTTACCTTCACTTTTGAAAATCCTATACCTCGAATTTATACATGCTTGGTGTTTCCCGAATTCATTAGTACCTATCGATAATATTCCATAGAGGCGTATCTCACTAATCACGTTAGTATCTCTATTATCGTTCTTCTATAACCATGTTAAAGATCCTTATGAAAATAACTAAACATGGTATTCCCTTTTTTTTTAACACAACATACTCATTACGATGCTCTGATTGCACCAATATCATAGCACTAAGTCTTCAATCTCATAATACAATAATTGGTTCTCAACTATACCTCTCTTTGTTCGTAAGGCAATTAGCCTTGAAAAATGATTTTCACGATATCGATGAAATTTAGACAATCTTAACAAGGTTTCAAAATCTAATATCTAAAAATAATAAGCTCTGAATAAAAGAGTCGCAACACTCAAAAGATTCATAACTTGAAAGGAAGAATACAACACGGATTATCCTTCCATGTCCTTAGAATTTTATTTATGATATTATAGAGAATATCACTTGAAAGCATTGATTGTTGGATAATACATTGTATGAACAATACTTGTAAGATTTCCCCATTGAAAGAATACTTTTCTTTCGAGTAATGAAAGACATATCGAATAACATCCTCAACCAAAGGTTAACCATTGAGGTTTCAAAGAGATGTTATTTTGAAAGAAGGAATTGTATTCAAAGATTACAAATAAGGAATATATTGTTGTTATAGAACATTTCATGAACAAAATATTTCATAAAAATAAATATGAATTCTCATTTGAGTGGGCGACCTAGTTAGGTCTCATTGAAATCATTCTTTGAAAATTTCATCATCTATTATATTTTTCATATATGCACTATGGAATAATAAAAACTTGATTGGAAGTGGAACTAGCAAAATATAACTAGTCCATATCAAGCAATATTATAATCCGACTAAGAAAATGGCTAGCTCAATTGGTTTGGCCCATAGCATCTAGCTAGGACGATTAGCTAAGCTCTCGTTGTATTATTTAAATTTTGACTAGTTAGGACAATCAACTAGTCATTCATAAGAACATATGTAACTAGGCATATTTCAGTTTGTTTGTAAACAAAATCTCAACATCGTAGCCACTGAAGAAATTTATGGCTACCAGGATGACGATTTTGAAATAAAGAGTTTTCAAATTTGGGCCGAGAAAGACAATTATAATTCTGAATCGAGTGGTCATGGCATCAGAACAATTGATAGCCTCTCATCCTATTTCTTGTCAATAAAAGGGTACACTCAGAGGTGCCCTCGTCATATAATTTTTCAGATTCTCAAATAGAATTGAATTCGGAATACCAATATGAAATTGATACCCTTACTATGATTTCAAAGTTCAAT